>NW_016108165.1:232423-234011 GCF_001604975.1 Cebus imitator | reverse complement strand
CCATTGTGGAAGACAGTGTGGCGATTCCTCAAGGACCTAGAAATAGAAATTCCATTTGACCCAGCAATCCCATTACTGGGTATATATCCAAAGGATTATAAATCGGTCTAGTATAAGGACACATGCACACGAATGTTCATTGCAGCACTGTTTATAATAGTAAAGACCTGGAACCAACCCAAATGCCCATCAATGATAGACTGGACAGGGAAAATGTGGCACATATACACCATGGAATATTATGCAGCCATCAAAACCGATGAGTTCTTGTCCTTTGTAGGGACATGGATCAACCTGGGAACCATCATTATCAGCAAACTGACACAAGAGCAGAAGATCAAACACTGCATGTTCTCACTCCTAGGCAGGTGTTGAACAATGAGAACACATGGACACAGGGAGGGGAGCACTACACATTGGCGTCAGTTGGGGGGAAATAGGGGAAGGACAGAGGTGGGTGGGGAGTTGGGGAGAGATAGCAAGGGGAGAGATGCCAGATGTAGGTGATGGGGAGGAAGGCAGCAAATCACACTGCCACGTATGCGCCTATGCAACAATCTTGCATGTTCTTCACATGTACCCCAAAACCTAAAATGCAATAAATTAAATAAATGAAAAAAAAAACCAGCATAGTACTGGCATAAGGACAGACATATAGACCAAGAAAGAAACCCTTGCATAGATTGATTTTCAACAAGAGTGCGAGGACCATTCAATATGGAAAGGATAGTCTTTTCAGCAAACGGTGCTGGGAATACCGAATGTCCACATGTAAAAGAATGAAGTTGGACTCTAACCTTATACCATATTTAAAAATTAACTCAAAAAAAGATCAAATATCTAAACATAAGAGCTAAAACTATAAAACCGTTAGAAGAAAACAGGAGAGAATCTTCATTACCTTGGATTTGGATATGATGCCAAATGCAAGGCAATAAAAGGAAAGAAAAATGTTGACTTCATCAAAATCAAAAACTTCTATGCATCAAAGGACACCATCAAGTGAGTGAAAAGACAACCCACAGAATGAGAGAAAATATTTGAAGATCATGTATTTGACAAGGGGTTAACATCCAGAAGATATTTTAAAAACTCCTATAACTCAACAACAAAAAAGAAACAACCTAACTTAAAAATATGCAAAGGACTTAAATATACAGTTCTTCAAAGAATATATATAAATGGCCAATAAGTACGTAAAAACATGTTTATTAGTCATTAGAGAAATGTAAATGAAAACCACAATGAGATACCAGTTCGCACCCATTAGGATAGCTATGATAAAAAATGATAAATAGGCGGGGCACGGTGGCTCACACCTGTAATCCCAGCACTTTGGGAGGCCGAGGCAGGGAGATCACATAAGGTCAGAAGTTTGAGACCAGCCTTGCTAATATGGTGAAACCCCATCTCTACTAAAAATACAAAAATTAGCTGATCATGGTGGTGTATGCCTGTAATTCCAGCTATTCAGGAGGCTGAGGCAGAAGAATTGCTTGAACCTGGGAGGCGGAGGTTTGCAGTGAGCCAAGATTGTGCCACTGCACTGCAGCCTGGGCGACAGAGTGAGACTCTGTCTTCAAAAAAA
>NW_016108165.1:229431-232128 GCF_001604975.1 Cebus imitator | reverse complement strand
GTTAGTGAGGATGTGGAGAAATTGAAACCCTTGTGTGTTACTGGCAGTAATGTAAAATGGTGTAGTAACTGAGGAAAACAAGTTCAGTAGTTCCTTAAAAAGTTAAGCATAGAATTACCGTATGATCAAGAAATTCCACTTCTACATATATATACAAACAAATTGAAAGCAGGAAGTCAAACATACACTTGTATGCCAATGTTTATAGCAGCATTATTCATAATAGAATCCAGCCTCACCATCATTTAAAACAACCATTCATTCTTAAGGTCAATTTAGTACTTTCAAAAACCTGGGAGTAAATGTGGGAATAAAAGACAGAGGGAAGTGGTAGAAGGTGGCAGCTAGCAAAGTGCCAACGCTGTGAGATGAAGCAGACAAGGGCTATAAGGTCACAGGAAAAGCAATGCTGAAATGCCTGACAACAGGGTCCCGGCATGGTTAGTAATCCAGAAAGCCAGAATAGGGCAGAGGCCAGAAGACAGGCGAAGGCCTTGATAAGAATGAAGAGAGGCTCCTATACATAAAGAGTAGGAGCAGGAATGGGGCACTGACTTTCTGCATCTTTATTTCTTCCAAATGTCCAGCTCATTTTAAGAGTTCAATAAAGCATACTAAATGCTAAATATGAAGGAACAAAAGAACTGGTATTACTCTACCTCTCCAATTTGTTCCAAGGTAGAGGAATTGTTTAGCTTTGCCTCTAATCCCCCCAACACCTCCCACCATGGTAATTAATAGTGAGTCTCTGGTTCGGTGACATCTTAAGCTGTAACCTCAGCCTATTGAGCCATAAAAATTAACCTGAACCTGTCTCCATACAAAATATCATTATTGGGTCTTTAACTACAGATAAGTATGTTTCCATGAATAACTTTTATCAAAGTGTTTTAATAATAATGGTATATATATTTTTTTCATTCAGAGAATTTATGCAAAGTAACTTCACATGCCTTACTTTCACTTAAAGCCTCACAAAAAATCTGACAGCTAGGTAGGGCTGGAATTATTATGCCAACTTTACAAATTAAAAAGCTAGAGAAATTAAATTAAAAATAATTAATGGGTAGTAGGCTTAATACCTGGGTGGTAAAATAATCTGTGTAATGCAAGTTTGACTATAAAACAAACCTGGACATGCATCTCTGAACTTAAAAAGTTACGTGTAAAAACTTCTCTCTTAATACTGCTTCTGCTGTATCCCATAGGTTTTGCATGTTGTGTTTTCATTATCATTTGTTTCAAGAAATGAAATTCTGATGTATCCTACAATACAGATGAATCTTGAAAACACTAGATGAAATGAAAGAAGATAGACACAAAAAGACAAATATTGTATGACTCCACTTATATGACGTACCTAAAATAGGTAAGTTCATAGAGACAGAAAGTAGAACTTTACTACAAGAAAAATATTTTTCAAAAATTGTGAAAGAAAGCTTCTGACAGTTCTAATTGCTTAAAAACTTGAAAAAAATCCAAATGTCATTCCATGGGTGAGGGGACAAACAAAATGTGACACATCCATATGCTTGAACACTACTCAGCAATAAAATGGAAAGAGGCATTAATACATGTAACAATAGATGAATTTAAAAAACACTATTCTGAGTGAAAGAAGCCATTTTTAAAAGGTACTGTATGATGCTATTTTTGTGGCATTCTTGAAAGGACAAAACTATTGTCAGGAAGAACAGATCAATAGTTGCCAGGGGTTATAGGTGAAGGGAGGATGTGGCTCTAAAGAGGTAGCATGAGGGATTTTGGAACTGTTCTGTATCCTGATCATGGTGGTAGTTACACAAACCTCTATATATGTTCAAACTCATAGAATTGCATACCAAGAGAAAGTCAATTTCACTGTATGATCTAAAAACTTAAAAGTATTGTAATACCATAATAAAAAAATTAATATGAGATTTAAGAGTCTAGAACTCTACCATAAAAGCCTAACGAAACTGTTGAAAGGGCTTGAAAAAGTGATAGAGAAGAAATCCCATAAATTAAAATTAAGCATGTTTATTCTTCTAAATTTTCTATAATTTCACAAACATTTAAAGAAGGATATATAGCAAAACTTGTATTTCAGTAAAGCAAAACCATGTTTCAGCCCCTGGCCTTAATCACTATATTCAGATCAGAACTTGTCCTTAAAGAGAATATATATATTCATGGGCAAAATCAAAGTCAAATCATACTAGGTTTGACTACCATATTGAGCTGTTATGTGGCACAAGTGAAATAATGTAAAACAAAGTCATATGAAACTGTCTTATTACTAAGTTTTCAAAAACCACAATTGAACAAGATGAGATAGCCTTTAAACATTTTTCTACGACAGTTCCCATGATCACAGCTACCATCAGCCAGTGCTCTGGGCTCTCAATCTGCTGTGTCATGTTGCCTAGTAATACATAGAGACAGTGATTGATCAGTGATTATAAACCTAGGCAAACAAACAATTCTTAACTTTGTTGTTAATGAAACACTGATCTTTCTCACAGCATCAAAGCTCAGAAAGGAACTGCTAGTATCTGGAATGACTCTACACTTGCTTCCACTGGGTTTCAGATTCACTTCCCTTTTCTGTTCTCTGGAGACAAAGCACAGCTGTTAAGCATCGTTTTATAAGTGTTTTCTTCTAGAAATTTCCCAAGGGCCATTACTAAGTGTGAGAAATATTGGGAAGACCATAAC
>NW_016108165.1:205045-229421 GCF_001604975.1 Cebus imitator | reverse complement strand
TTTCCATCTGCATCAGGTTAAGCGCACTTACAGCACAATTTTAATAAAATAAGAAGGGAAAATGAAGCATTTAATTATTGCTTAACTGGAGATTACTCTTTTTAGATTTTCAGTTGCTGATTATCCTTGCATATAGGAAGGCAGAATTGTCTTCTCAAGAGTATATTGTCACAGAGCCTTGAACATTGTCCTTCTAAGATCTTTTTTCAAAATTTCATGGTTCAAACAGAAGCTCTCTGTTGAGTTCCCTACATTTGTAAATTGCAGAACAGGCACTGTCGTGGCTGAAGTGTCTGCTAATTGCCAGAGGTGCTAAAAGTCCCTCTCCATCTTCAGAAGCCCATGTTATCAATAGCATCCAAGATGAAGAGAACAGAAGAAACAACAGGCTAGAAGGGAGACAATAGGACTCTTTAACCAAATGGTTAACCAAAGGATAGAGATGTTAAGTCTCTATCCACTCAAGTCTATAGAAAAACCCTATAATAGGAGTCTTCCAGAGGCTGATATACTCACAGCCCAGGGCACTGTATCTTCCCCAATGGGACTCTAAGTGATTCATCCCTGAGGAAGGTTCAGAAGCAGTCAGGACAGGGCCACCAGGTGTTCTGGTGGAAGGGAACTTGCAATATGTTGAGTTTTTACAATTTAAACTCTGTACATCAAGGGAAATACAAACCTGTTGGGGTCAAACAGGGCATCACGGCCTTGGTGAAAAGAATTGCTGGCATTTCCATTTTCAAATTAAGCAAGGCTCAGCCCTAGGTTCTCTTGAAATACTGCAATCTCAAAATGGTATGAGGAATTGAATGTTGCAGGAAAGAAAGCCAGCTTCAAATTGATTTGTTCCAAGTCTAGAAAAGCTTGTGGCCTGGTTTTACGATCAAACGATTGTTTTAAGGTTGCATAGAGCTTACTGGAGGATGTGTTTCCTTTATAATTACCTCATAAGGATGTAGATTGGGGTGAAGAATAAGAAAAGTGTGAAAAATATAAGATTACCATTTCAATGTAGCTTTCTTCCTCTTCTCTGGAAACAGGATTAGCAAAAAATCTTGCAGAATTAATACCATTTCTTTCTGGAGAGAGAAAGCTGGTTCGACTGCTAAGAATAAAAATATAGATGAGGTCAAAGCAATGTCTTACAGCTGCTCTGAAAGCCAGCCAGGAACTAACGTGGCCCCCATGGGGTTTCGGCCCTCCCCTTCCAGACACAACTTCTTTCCGGCCAAAGCAATTCCTGAAGAAGCAGAAACTGCCCAACAGTTTCTGCCCCACTCTGGGGCAAATGGCTCCCAATTCACAAAGGCTGCTTTTTTTCCCAGCCTGTCTATGTGACACAGCTCAGGAGCTTTCTAAACAGATGAAGGCATCATATCATTTAGCGAAAAATCACTCCTTTGGGGCCTTCTTGTTTCTATTCAACGTAAGGAAAAGTGAGGAAGTATGGCCATTCCTCTGACAGGACAAGAAGACTGCTCATCAACTTCTATCCTTCTCCTGTGTCAGAAGTATGGACTGAGTCACTGTCTTGGCTGGAAATACAGCTCATTACAGAATTCTGCTTTACAATGCAATTGTGTTTTGTAGCATTTAGAGTGAACCGAGAAACTCCTGAGCCAAGCTCAGGAGTAAAAATGCAACTTCTAAAAGGTGAGGTGAAAGGGTGCAATTACATTTTGAAGTCTGTCTACCCAGCCCATGAATCTGGGAACTCCCTCGTCCTACCCCATTCACAAAGCTGGGCTTGGGCCGTAGCCGATTCCACTGAGACCGGGGAACACAATTCTCTCTCCCCAGGAAATCTGAATTGGGATTGAAAAAGAGCCCATCTTTGGTACTAGAATTGTAGCACGTAAACAAGTTCAGGAGGTATGGTACAGCTATCTTTGACCATGAGGATTGTGCAACAGAGAAAAGAATACTGCAAAGACAAAGGAATGCACAGATGTGAAGAGTGAAGCAGATGTGAGCAGATTCCTTGGGTTCCCAACAGCACACTAGTTCCTGATTCCATAATCCTGGGAGACCCAGTCATATTCCTTCCTTTGTGATCTATAAAACATCTCTTGCTCTCAATAATAAGCCTTACCCTTCCTTTGGCTTAAACTAGATCAAGTGGGCTTCAACTGCATTTAATCAGAGGCCTACCACACACCAGGGGTGTTTGGGCTGGATGAGGCTCTTTTGAGCAATCAGAGTCTTACCAAGGCACAGTGCGGGTCCTGGTAAGAGATGCATGTTCCCGGATGGTGGAGAGATTTCTCAGGTCCAAGGGAGGTGGCCGTGCTACAAGACAGTGTGCAACATCCAGGAGGTCAAGGCTAGAATTTAAAGGCTGTGAAACTACTACATTTCACTTTTCTAGTACAGCAAATCACATTTACTAACAGGCAGCACTGATGATGAGTGTGAATTTTACTGTCCTCTTTCCTGCCTCACTGGGAGTAAAGACAAATGCTGAGCAAATGGCCACATTACCTGCTGTAGGTAACAATGTAGCAATGCATTATTAAGTCTCTGTATATCATGCATGCTTCTAGCTGTCAAGGGCACAGGATGAACAAAGCAGATGAAAGTCTCTGATCTTGTGGAATTGCAACACCTATCTCACACTTGATGTGTCTGAAGTGGAAATGTTATCTTTCTTATCACAGGAAGAGATGATCACCCAGGTCCTAGTCTTCCACACCTACAATCCATTGTGCACCTGATGATCCTTCTGTCTAGAACATTCTTCCCCATTTCTTTGCCTCCAGACCAGATCAGGCCCCACACCACGGGCTCTCAAGTTCTTGTACTTACCTTTTACAGCACTCCCCCAGTTTGTGATGATACATTCATCTATGATTGATCTGGGCCTAGACCATGCTCCAGGAGTACAGGGGCACATCTGTTTGTTCACTGCAGTAGCCTTGGTATCTGCGCTGACCCTTATTCCACCTCAGTGGTCCATCTTCCTGAGTTAGTCCTGACCTAGGTATCCACCTTTGCATGGACCTTTGTTAGGGATGCAGCCAAAGAGCCCTCTGGAATGAGTTGGTTTTGTCAGCTGTATTTGCAGGGCCACAGTGCCTGTACATACCCCAACTCCTATTATCATGACAATCTGGGGCAGGAAGATGTCCCACCCCTTCCTATTCCATCCCAGCCACTTCGTTCCTGACCTGATACTTTCCAACCCTCAGGGGTGGTTTCTCTAGGTCTTCCTTTCCAGAAACTTTTTCTATGCAACCACCAGAACCTTGCTCCCCTGGTCAAGTGCTTACATTTCCTCTGAGGCTTGAGATCTCTATTCACTGGGGGAGGTTCCAGGTCTGCAGGTAGCTCAGGCAGTGGGCTTGAGATGCTTCCTGAGCTCATTGGAATGTAGTCATCAGGGCTGCAGTGGGTTCCAAGACCACAGGCAACGGCCTGGGGGCTCATCGGCATATAGCTGTCTTCGGTACTGGTTGAAGCTGTGGGGTACGTTGGGGAGAACCTGCATGGCTGCAAAAGAATAGATACAGATTGGGAACCACAGACCAGTCATAGAAACTGCTATCAGAGGACGGCCAAGGTTGCACATATGGTTTCAGTTCCAAATTATCCAAGTATAACTCTGAACTTCCTCAGGAAAGTCAGACAAGCCTCTAGCTCAAGTTCTGCCTCTGGACTTACCATTTTAGTATAGGCGATAACTCTTCAAGATCTGACACTGGAAGACAGAAGGTTATGAATTTATGCAAATGCTTTAAGTATAAAGTGATGCCTTAAGTAGCTATACCAAATTGAGCAGGTGTCTGAACCATTAGAACCAACAAGGCTCTTATGGAACACCAAGTCCCATAGTTCTCAAATGAGTTCAAGTCTTCAGGGAAGACTAGAAGAGTCCTCAGGGACTCAGAGTGCTGAATCTTAAAGATTTCAAGGGAATATATACACATCAGGCTATTTTAGTAAAATCGATGCTTAAAGGAACCTGCGTGAACTTACCAAATTTAAACTAAGCCGCTTGTCTCGGTGTCTTAAGGATTGGCCTTCTACATCAGCTGCAAGAAATAAGCCAAGGTGGTGAGAAATGCAGGACAACATCAACTGAAACTAGAGTCCAAGTCCCTATGTATGCTAAGGACCTGTGCTCAGCTCGAGAGAGGCAGAGAAGCATAACACATATACACAATGCTTGCTATTGGAGTCTAGCTGGGCAGTCAGAACACATTTCCCCAACAGATGAAAAATCAGACCGGAATTTGAAGAAGTTTGTAGCTGATGGCTTGAGCTCTCTCTGTGAATTAGGAGAAAACGTAGCAAGTAATTAACAGATGCTTGTTTAATTTATTACATAAATCTTCTAAACTGAAGGCAGAGCTGGAGGTTTGAGGAGAGGAGAGAAGGTTTGAGATATTCTTTGTAATGAGGAAGAGAACAGGGTGAACGGAGAAATGATTGCCTTGTGGAGCAGCATTAAGGGCCCAATTGAGGTCTGTGACCATGAATTAGTGACTGGGATTTTCTACAGAAAAACTACTAGAAAGAACAGTTGGCTGTGATAAAGGGTATGATACAAAAATTTAGAATAATTGTTGAAGTTGAAGAGGAGATGTTCAGAAGGCAGAAAGACACCTGGGCCTAGATGCAAATGAGATATAATTTGGGGGAATTTAGCAGCTTGGAGATGACAGTCAAAACCATAAGAGTAGATGAAACTAGGTTGCAAGTGTTGAGAAAAGGACAAAACTATAGAGAATCCTAAGATTCAAAGAAATAAGAGGTAAGTCAGTGAAGTATCTTGAGAAAGAGCAACCATGGATTAATGAGGAAACTTGGGGGACATGCTACTTCATAGAAAGAGCAACTACTCCATAGGTAGAGAAAGAAAGAAAGAAAGAAAGGAAAGAAAGAAAGAAAGAAAGAAAAAGAAAGAAAGATAGAAACTGAGATTGTGCCACAGTACTCCAGTCTGGTGACAGAGTGAGACTCCATCCACTCCATCTCAAACAAACAAACAAACAAACAAACAAAAATAAAAATTAAGCTGGGCACGGTGGCTCACACCTGGAATCCCAGCACTCTGGGAGACTGAGGTGGGTGGATCACGAGGTCAGGAGTTCGAGACCAGCCTGAGCAACATAATGAAACCCCATCTCAACTAAAAATACAAAAAATTAGCCGGATGTGTTGGTGTGCACCTGTAATCCCAGCTACTCAGGAGGCTGAGGCAGGAGAATTGCATTAACCCGGGAGGCAGAGGTTGCAGTGAGCCGAGATTGCACCATTGCACTCCAGCCTGGGCAACAGTGTGAAAAGTCAGGCAGCCTCTAAGAAATAAACTTAAAATCTGACATCATCTTAAAATGCAAGGACAACTCCCAGTTCAGAAAAATGTGACAGAGACAGATGGAATTAAGCATATATATTATATATACATATATGTGTATGTATATATGGATATATCTATGCTTACATGTTTGTAAAGATGTATAAGTACTGGTTAAAAACTACTCTGAAGTCAGACTGTCTAGTTTTAAATCCCTACACCACCATATATTAGCCGTGTGACACTAGAAAAGTTACTTACCATCTCTGTGTCTCAGTTTCCTAATTTGTAAAATGAAGCCAATAATAGAACCTATTTCATAGGACTTCTGGAAAGGCTAGATGTGTTGGTGCATGTAAAGGACTTAGAACACTGCCTAGAACACAGAAAGTACATAATAACGCTTAGAAATTATAATGGAATAATTTCTCATTGTGAGACTTGCATGTGTGAGCATAGCCCCTAACTCCCTTTCCACTATGAGACTCTTTTGAAGTCACCAAAGAATATAAACATAGAGAAAACCCTGAATCAAAGGCATAGGTGTAACCCATGTGCCAGATACATTAAAGATTTATGACGGATAGAATGCAGATGGGATTAGAGTAAAGGAAAGCCCTTTTTCTCTTACATGGCAGCGTTTGTCGCAAGCTTCCTGAAGTGCCTTGGGCCTTACAGGAACACAGGCAGACAGTACCCCCCATTGCCTGGGGTGGTTGTAGCTGTGGAGTGAGGCTCCTCTGCCTTTGGAAAGGGAAGGGAAAAGTGGGAAGAACTGTGTCCTGTGGTTAGAGTGCCAGTTAAGCCTCAGTACAATAAAACACTAAGTGACTTCTAAGGTTTCTGAAGCTCCTGGACAGCATCTCTGGACCCACTCAGAGACTGGGGGATTTAGCTACCCTGAAGAAAAGGACACAGGCCTGGCTATCTTTGCCACCTGCTGCTTGTAGAGCCTTCAGGGCCTTGATCAAACACAAGCAGAAGCCAGGGAGTGGTTACAGCAAGCCTTGGGTGAGACCCAGTGCTGTGCTGGCTTCAGATCTGACACAGCACAATCCTAGGACCGGTGGCCACAGGGGTGCTTGTGTCACTCCACCCCCAGATGGCTCAGAACAGAGAGAAAGAGATACTGTTTGTTTGGGAGAAAGTAAGGGAAGCCTCCACCTGGTAATCAAGACCATCAAGGCAGTATGTCTACAAGCCTGCAAGAACCACAGGATTACTGGGCCTGTGGTTCCCCACTAAAGCAGATACAGCTGAGATGACAACAGCCAGTTTCTTTTGAATATCTACAAAGCCTTCCCAAGAAGGACAGGTACAAACAAGCCCAGATAGTGAAAACTACAATAAATACCAAACTCTTCAATGTCCAGACATCAAGGAACATCTACTAGGATCAACACCACCCAGGAAAACATGACCTTACCCAATAAACTAAATAAGGCACCAGGGATCAATCCTGGAGCAAAAGAGATATGTGCCCTTTCAGTCAGAGAATTCAAAATAGCTGTACTGAGGAAATTCAAAGAAATTCAAGATAACACAGAGAGGGGATTCAGAATTCTACAAGATAAATTTAACACAGAGATGGAAATAATTACAAGGAATCAAGCAGAAATTCTGGAGCTGAAAAATGCCACTGGCCTACAGAATACATCAATGTCTCTTAATAACAGAATTGATCAAGCAGAAAAAAGAATTAGTGAGCTTGAAGAGAGGCTATTTGAAATACACAGAGTAGGCAAAAGAAAAAAGAATAAAGAAGAATGAAGCACACCTACAAGATCTAGAAGTAGCCTCAAAAGGGTAAATAATCTAAGAGTTACTGGCCTTAAAGAGGAGGTAGAGAAAGAGCAACATTCAAGTATAAGAAGGTTATAGAACACAAATCGGGTTTAACCTAAATAAGACTATCTCAAGGCATTTAATAATCAAACTCCGAAAGGTCAAGGATCAAGAAAGGATCCGAAAAGCAGCAAGAGAAAAGAAACAAATAACATACAATGGGGCTCCAATACATATGGCAGCAGACTTTTTAGTGAAAACCTTACAAGCCAGTAGATAGTGGCATGACATATTTAAAGTGTTGAAGGGAAAAATTTTTACCCTAGAATAGTATATCCCACAAAAAATATCCTTCAAACATGAAGGAGAAATAAAGACTTTCCCAGACAAATAAAAACTGAAGGATTCCATCAACACCAAATCTGTCCTTCAAGAAATGCTAAAAGGAGTCCTCCAATCAGAAAGAAAAGAATGTTACAGAGCAATAAGTAATCATCTAGAGGTACAAAACTCACTGGTAATAGTAAGTAAACCAAAAAATGCAGAATATTGTAACACTGTAACTGTGCTATGTGAACTACTCTTATCCTAAGTGGAAGCATTAAACAATGAATCTATCAAAAATAATAACTACAACAACTTTTCAAGACATAAACAGTACAATAAGATGTAAATAGAAAAAACAAAAAATTGAACACCAAGGGTACAAAGTTAAAGCATAGAGTGTATGTTAGGTTCATTTCACTTGTTTGTTTATGCAAGCAGTATTAAGTTGTTGCCAGGTTAAAATAATGGATTATAAGGTAGTATTTGCAAGCCTTGTGATAGCTTCAAACCAAAAAACATATAATGTATACACAGAAAGTAAAAAGCAAGAAACTAGGTCATATCACCAGAGAAAATCACATTCACTAAAGGAAGACAAGAAGTAAAGAAATAAAGAAGAGAACACCACAAAACAACCAGAAAACAAATAACAAAATGGCAAGAGTAAATCCTTACTTAATAACATTGAATGTAAATGAACTTAACTCTTAAATCAAAAGATATAGAGTGGCCTTTTTCATCCAAAGGATGAAAAAAACAAAACCATTGATCTGTTACTTATAAGAAACACACTTCACCTATAAAGACACACCATGCCTATGGAAAACAAAAAAGAGCAGGAGTCACTATACTTGTATTAGACAAAATAGATTTCAAGACAAAAACTAAAGAAGAGACAAAGAAGGTCACTATATAATGATAAAGGGTTCAATTTAGCAAGAGGATATAACAATTTTAAATATGTATGCCATGAGTGCTGGCACATCCAGATATATAAAGCAAATAATATTATAACTAAAGAGAGAAACAAACCACAATACAATAAGAGCTGGAGACTAACATCCCACTTTTAGCATTGGACAGATCTTCCTGACAGAAAATTAACAAAGAAACATTGGGCTTAACCTACACTAGACCAAATGGATCTAATAGATATTTACAGAACATTTCATCCAAGAGCTGCAGAGTACACATTCTTTTCCGCATCACAAGGATCATTCTCAAGGATAGACCATATGTTAGGTCACAAAACATGCCTTAAAACATTCAAAAATTGAAATAATACCCAGCATCTTCTCTGAAAACAGTGGAATAAAATTAGAAATCAATAACAAGAGGGATTTTGGAAACTATGGAAATTTTAAAATATGCTCCTGAATGACCAGTGAGTCAATGAAAAAATTAAGAAGGAAATTGAAAAATATTATTGAAACAAATGATAATGGAAACACAACATACCAAAACCTATGGGATGCAGCAAAAGCAGTATTAAGAAGGAAATTTGTAGCGCTAAGGGCCTACATAAAAAAAAGAGGAAAAATTTCAAATGAACAATCTAACCACGCATTTTAAAGAACTAGAAATAGAAATTCCATTTGACCCAGCAATCCCATTACTGGGTATATATCCAAAGGATTACAAATCGTTCTACTATAAGGACACGTGCACATGAATGTTCATTGCAGCACTGTTTACAATAGCAAAGACCTGGAACCAACCCAAATGCCCATCGACGATCGACTGGATAGGGAAAATGTGGCACATATACACCATGGAATATTATGCAGCCATCAAAAACGATGAGTTTGGGTCCTTTGTAGGGACATGGATGAACCTGGAAACCATCATTCTCAGCAAACTGACAGAAGAGCAGAAGATCAAACACCGCATGTTCTCACTGATAGGTGGGTGTTGAACAATGAGAACACATGGACACAGGGAGGGGAGCACGACACACTGGGGTCAGTTGGGGGGAAATAGGGGAGGGACGGTGGGGGGTGGGAAGCTGGGGAGAGATAGCAAGGGGAGAAATGCCAGATGTAGGTGATGGGGAGGAAGGCAGCAAATCACACTGCCACGTGTGTTCCTATGCAACAATTTTGCATGTTCTTCACATGTACCCCAAAACCTAAAATGCAATAAAATAAATAAATGGGGGGAAAAAAAAAGAACTAGAAAAGCAAGAGCAAACCAAACCCAAAATTACTAGAAGAAAAGAAACAATAAAGAGCAGAAACAAATAAACTGAAACAAAGAAAACAGTACAAAGTTTCAATGTAACAAAAAGTTGTTTTTTTGAAAAAGTTAAACAAAATTGACAAACCATTAGCTAGACTAACAAAAAAGAAAATGCAAATGAATAAAATCAGAAATGAAAAAGAAACATTATAACTGATACTTCAGAAATTCAAAGGATCATTAGTGGCTACTATGAACAACTATATAACAATAAGTTTGAAAATCTAGAGGAAATGGGTAAATTACTAGACACATGTAACCTACAAGATTGCACCCTGAAGAAATTCAGAACCAAAATAGACCAATAACAAGAAATGAGATCAAAACTATAATAAAAAGTCTTCCAGCAAACAAAAGTTCGGGACCTAATGGCTTCCCTGCCGAATTCTACCTAATATTTAAAGAAATAATACCAAACCTACTCAAACTATTCTGAAAAACAGAGGAGGAGGGAATACTTCCAAACTTATTCTAAGAGACCAGTATTACCCTGCTACTCAAACCAGACAAAGACACATCAATAAAACAAAAACAAAAATAAAAAACAAACAAAATAAAAAACAAAACAAAAAACTACAGGCCAATGTCTCTGATAAATAATAAAGCAAAAATCCTCAACAAAATACTAGGAAACCTAATTTAACTATATATTAGAAAGAACATTCATCATAATCAAGTGGGATTTATGCCTAGGATGCAAGGATGGTTCAACATACACGAGTCAATCAATGTAATACATCATATCAAAAGAATGAAGGAAAAAAACCATATGACTATTTCAATGAATGCTAAAAAAACATTTGAAAAAATTCAACATCTCTTCATGATAAAAACCCTAAAAAACTGGGTATAGAAGAAACATACCTCAACATATTAAAAGCCACATATGACAGACCTATAGCTAGTATCATACTGGATGGGCCAAAAGAGAAAGCCTTTTCTCTAAGATCAGAATCACAATAAGGATGCCCACTGTCACCGCTGTTATTCAACATACTACTGGAAATTCTAGCTAGAGCCATCAGACAAAAGAAGGATATAAAGGGCATCCAAATTAGAAAGGAAGAAGTCAAATTACCCTTATTTGCAGATGGTATGATCTTATATTGGGAAAAACCTAAAGAATACACAAGAAAACTATTAGAACGTACACACAAATTCAGTAAAGTTGCAGGCCACAAAATCAACAGAAAAGTCAGTAGCATTTCTACATGCCAACAATGAACAATCTGAAAAAGAAATTAAAAAGTAATCCCATTTACAATAGCCACACATAAAATTAAATACCTAGGAATTAACTTAACCAAAGAAGTGAAAGACCTCTATAATGAAAACTATGAGACACTGTTGAAGGAAATTGAAGAGGGAAAAAAAAGGGAAAGAAAAGAAAAATATTCCATGTTCATGCATTGGAAGAATCAACATTATTAAAGTGTCCATACTACCCAAACAATCTACAGATTCAATGCAATTCCTATCAAAATACCTATTATAGTCTTCAAAGAAATAGAAAAAAATTCTAAAATTTGTATGGAACCACAAAAGACCTAGAATAGCCAAAGTGCAAAAGGAACAAAACTGGAAGAATCACATTACCTGACTTCAAATATATACTACAGAGCTGTAGTAACCAAACAGCATGGTACTGGAATTAAAAATAGACACATAGACCAATGGAACAGAATAGAGAACCCAGAGACAAATCCTCACACCTACAGTGAACTAATTTTTGACAAAGGTGCCAAGAACACACACTGGGGAAAAGACAGGCACATAAATAAATGGTGCTGGGAAAACTGGATATCCATATGCAGAAGAATGAAATTCAGACCTCTGAGATCTCTCACCATATACAAAAATCAAATTAAAATGGATTAAACACTTAAATCTAAGACAATCGAACTATAAAACTACTACAAGAAAACATTAGGGAAAATCTCTAAGACATTGGCCTGGGTGAAAAATTCTTCAGCAATACACCAAAAGTACAAACAACCAAAGCAAAAATGGACAAATGGGATGACATGCACTTAAAAAACTTCTGCACAACAAACAATACAATCAACAAAGTGAAGCGACAACCGACAGAACAGGAGAAATTATTTGCAAACTACCCATCTGACAAGGGATTAATAACCAGAGTGTTTAAGAAGCTCAAACAACTCTATAGGAAAAAAAATCCAATAATCTGATTAAAAGATGGACCAAAGATTTGAATACACATTTCTCAAAAGAAGACAACTGACAGGCATATGAAAAGGTGCTCAATGTTATTGATCATCAGAAAAATACAAATAAAAACTGCTTCATAAGAGACATACATTCAAGCCAACAAGCATACAAAAAAGCTCATCACTGATCATTACAGAAATGTAAATCAAAACCACAATAACATGCTATCCCACACCAGTCAGAATAGCTATCTTATAAAATTGTACTTTAAGTTCTGGGGTACATGTGCAGATCTTGCAGGCTTGTTGCATAGGTACACACATGCCATGGTGGTTTGCTGTCTCCATTCCCCCCACCACCTACATCAGGCATTTCTCCCAGTGTTATCCCTCTCCAACCTCCCCACCCACCGCTGTCCCTCTCCTAGCCCCCCACCCCCCAAAATACCCCAATGTGTGAAGTTCCCCTCCCTGTGTCCATGTGTTCTCATTGTTCAACACCCACCTATGAGTGAGAATATGCAGTGTTTGATTTTCTGATCTTGTGTCAGTTTGCTGAGAATGATGGTTTCCAGGTTCATCCATGTCCCTGCAAAGGATAGGAACTCCTTGTTTTTTATGGCTGCATAGGATTCCATGGTGTATATGTGCCACATTTTCCCTGTCCAGTCTATCATCGATGGGCATTTGGGTTGGTTCCAGGTCTTTGCTATTGTAAACAGTGCCGCAATGAACACACATGTGCATGTGTCTTTATAATAGAACGATTTATAATCCTTTGGGCATATACCCAGTAACAGGATTGCTGGGTCAAATTGTATTTTTATTTTTAGATCCTTGAGGAATTGCCATACTGTCTTCCACAATGGTTGAACTAATTTTCACTCCCACCAACAGTGTAAAAGTGTTCCAATTTCTCCACATCCTCTCCAGCATCTGTTGTCTCCAGATTTTTTAATGATCAAGAATAGCTATTATTAAAAAGTCAAAAAATAACAGACACTGGTGAGGTTGCAGAGAAAATGGAATGCTTATAAACTGTTGTTGGAAATGTAAATTAGTTCAACGATTATGGAAAACAGTGTGGTGATTCTTCAAAGACCCAAAAATAGAAATACCATTCAACCCAGCAATCCCATCCCTGGGTATATACTCAAAGGAATATAAATCATTCTAATGTAAAGATGCCTATGTTCATTTCAGCACTATTCACAATAGCAAAGACATGGAGTCAACCTAAATGCCCATCAATGACAGAGTGGATATAAGAAAATGTCCATACCAGTATAATCTTCTTAAAATACAGCTAGGAAAAGATAATCAGCCTCAAGGTTATTAACAGTGAGGGGGCTCAGATGAATGGCATTCAGCCAGAATAAATTGGTAGATTGCAAGAAGAGATGGAAGAATTAAAACGTAATCAGGAACTTTTACAAAGCCAGCTGACTGAAAAGGACTCTATGATTGAAAATTTGAAATCTTCCCAAACATCTGAAACAAATGAACAGTCTTTAGGAATAGCTTCAGCTAGAGATTCTGAACAAGTTGCAGAATTAAAACAGGAACTGGAAACTTTAAAGTCTCAGTTAAACTCACAATCTGTGGAGATCACCAAACTCCAGACAGAAAAGCAGGAACTGTTACAGAAAACAGAAGCATTTGCAAAATTAGTTGAGGTACAAGGAGAGAATGAGACTGTAATAGCCACCAAAACTACTGATATAGAAGGAAGACTGTCAGCATTATTACAAGAGACTAAAGAGTTGAAGAATGAAATTTAAGCTCTGTCTGAGGAAAGAACTGCAATTAAAGAGCAGCTGGATTCATCTAAAAAACAGGATGATCTCCTTGGTGCTCTTGGCTAATCAAGATCAGAAACTACTTTCATTGCAGAACAAACTCAAGGATCTTGGTCATCTGGTTGAGGCAGAGGATGAACTTGAATCCAGAGACCAAGAGGATGAGGATGATGAAAGTGAAGATCCTGGCAAGGACCTCGATCATATCTAGCTTTAAAATCTCTAGGAACAATAGAGAATATATTGTAACTTTGAAGATGGAATTTAAACTTTGGTTTACCTCCACAGAAAATAAAGATTTAGAAACCAAGTGGAAAACATTCACTATTGACATATTTTTGTAATGTTGCTACCCATGTTGAAAACCTTAAAACTAAATTTATGTAGAACACACATATTTTATTTAAATCCATCTGAACTGTCCCAAAATATAATTTGCAAAGAGCTTCAAACACCAAAAATATACAATTTTAAGGCATGTGGTGGCAATACTATTTGCCTTAGTTCATTGGTTGTTTACTTTTCAAAATTTGTGACTTTTAAGTACTAACACATTTGATTGAATGTGTTGAATCGGAATTATTATTTCTAAATTCAGCATTTGAGTTCTTAGCTGATTATTTTATTTTAAAGAAATTAGAATGGCTGCATTCTGTACCTCAGAGAAGAAGCCGAAGGATGCTGATACACAGTGATGTGGAAGGCATTTCTAAGAAACTTTTGCAACAGTGTATTAATGTAATTGGTTTTCTTTTTGTTTTAAGCTAAATATCTAAAACAAATTTCAAATTAACAGTTCATAAAACTCAGATTTATTATTATTGTTTATCATAAAACATACTATGTTCCCAGTTTTAAAAAGACCCAAACTAGAATTTATATAATTTATTGGCATTTTTGCTGAATAGGTTTATGTCAGATAATAGATATTAAAAAAGCAAATGAAGCAATGTGTCAAAATTTGATGTTTCATAATAAAAATGGATACATTCACTTAAAAAAAGAAAAAGAAAATGTGGTCCATATACACCATGGAATACCATGCAGCTACAAAAAATAAAGAGATCATGTCCTTTGCAGGAACATATACAGAGCTGGAGGCCATTATCCTTAGCAAACTAACACAATAAAAGAAAACTCAATACCATATGTTCTCACTTATAAGTCGGAGCTAAATTATGAGAACACATGGACACAGAGAGGGGAGCAACAGACACTGGGGTCTATTGGAGGGCAGAGGATGGGAGGAGGGAAAGGATCAGAAAAAATAACTAATGGATACTAGGCTTATTACCTGGATGATGGAATAGTCAACAAACCCCTATGACACAAGTTTATCTATTTAATAAACCTACACATGTACCCCTGAACTTAAAAGTAAAAATTAAAAAAATTTTAAAAACTACAATGAGATTATTATCTCACCCCAGTTAATATGGCTTATATCTAAAAGACAGGCAATAACAAATGCTTGTGAGGATGTAGAAAAAAGGGAACCTTTGTACACTGTTGGTGTGAATGTAAATTAATACAACCACTATGGAGAAGAGTATGGAGGTTCATCAGAAAGCTAAAAATTGAGCTACATATGATCCAGCAATCCCACTGCTGGGTATGCCCCAAAGAAAGGAAATCAGTGTATCAAACAGATACACTACACTCCCATGTTTACTTCAGCACTGTTCACAACGGCCAAGATTTGGAAGCAACCAAAGTGCCCATTGACAGATAAATGGATAAAGAACATGTGGTACATATATATGCTGGAGTACTCTTCAGCCATGAAAAAGAATGAGATGTTGTCATTTGCAACAACATAGATTGAACTGGAGGTCATTAAGGAGGTTAACTGGAGGTTAAGTGAGAGAAGCCAGGCACAGAAAGACAAATGTCACATGTCCTCACTTATTTATGGAATCTAAACATCGAAACAATTGAACTTACGGGCATACAGAGTGGAAGAATGGTTGCCAGAGGCTAGGAAGGGTAGCCGGGGTTGGGGGCTGTGGGAGAGGGGAGGATGGTTAATAGATACACAAATTCATTAGAAAGAATAAGACCTGTTTGATCACACAACAGGGTGACTATAGTCAATAATAACTTAATTGTACATTTTAAAATAACTAAAAGAGTGTAATTGGATTGTTTGCAACACGAAGGATAAATGCTTGAGGGGATGGAAAACCCATTCTCCATGATGTGATTATTTTACATTGTATGCCTACATCAAAACATCTTATGTATCCCATAAATATATACACCTACTATGTACTCACAAAAATTAAAAAGAAAAAAGAAACTATAAAAGCAAGAGCAAACCAAACTGAAAAATAGTGTAAGGAAATGAGTAATAAAGATCACAGCAGAACTACAGAAAAAGTTGGTTCTTCAGAAAGATAAACAAAATCAATAAACCACTAGACTAAGTGGTTTACTCACTTAGTCAATAACCGCTAGACTAAGAAACAACAAAGAATGCCCAGATAAATAAAATCAGAACTGAAAAAGGAGACATTACGATAAATGCCAAAGAAATACAAAGTGTCATTAGAGATTGTTTTGAGCAGTTATACACTAATAAATTTGAAAACTTAGAGGAAAAGGATAAATTCCTGGACATGTAAAACCTGCCAAGATTGAATCAGAAAGAACTAGAAAACCTGAACAAACCAATAATGAGTAATGAGATTGAATCATTTAAAAAAAAAAAAAGGTCTCCCAAAAAAGAAAAGCCCAGAAACTTGATGGTTTTGCTGCTGAATTCTACCAAACATTTGAAGAAGAGGTAACACCAATGCTTCTCAAACTATCCCCCCAAAAAATGAAGAGGAGGGAATCCTGCCTAACTCATTCTACAAGCCCAGCATCACCCTGATACCAAAACCAGACAAGGACACAAGAAAAACAAAGAAAACTACAGGCCAATGACTCTGATGAACATAGATGTAAAATCCCCAACAAAACACTAGGTTTAATATCTAGGTTATGAAATAATATGTACAACAAATCCTGTGACATGACTTTACCTAGGTAACAAACTTACACATGTATCCCAAACCCAAAATAAAAGTTTTAAAAATAAAAAAAATAAAAAAGACTAGCAACCTGAATCAAACAATACATCATAAAGATAATTCACTATGATCAAGTGGGATTAATCTCAGGGATGCAAGAATGAGATACATCACATCAACAGAATCAAGGACAAAAACCATATGATCATCTCAGAAGATGCATTTTTAATGGAGAACTTAAACAAATTTACAAGAAAAAAACAACCCCATCAAACAGTGGGCAAAGGTGTTGGGAAAACTGGCTAGGCATGTGCAGAAAGCTGAAACTGGACCCCTTACTTACACATTATACAAAAATTATCTCCAGTTGGATTAAAGATTTAAACATAAGACCTAACACCATAAAAACCCTAGAAGAAAACCTAGGCAATACCATTCAGGACATAGGCACAGGCAAAGACTCCATGACTAAAATACCAAAAGCAATGGCAACAAAAGCCAAAATAGACAAATGAGGCCTAATTAAACTTAACAGCTTCTGCACAGCAAAAGAAACAATCATTACAGTGAACCAGCAACCAACAGAATGGGCAAAAAAATTTTTTGCAAGATACCTATCTGACAAAGGGCTAATATTCAGAATCTACAAAGAACTAAAACAAATATACAAGAGAAAAACAACCCCAGCAAAAAGTGGGCAAATGATATGAACAGACACTTTTCAAAAGAAGACATTTATGCAGCCAACAAACATGAAAAAATGCTCATCATCACTGGTCATTAGAGAAATGCAAATCAAAACCACATTGAGATAACATCTCACGCCAGTTAGAATGGCGATCATTAAAAAATCTGGAGACAACAGATGCTGGAGAGGATGTGGAGAAAAAGGAACACTCTTTTTTGTTTGTTTGTTTAAGATTTCTTTTTTTTAATTGCATTTTAGGTTTTGGGGTACATGTGAAGGACATGCAAGATTGTTGCATAGGTACACACGTGGCAGTGTGATTTTCTGCCTTCCTCCCCATCACCTATATCTGGCATCTCTCCCTATGCCCTCCCCCGCCAACTCCCCACCCCTCACTGTCCCTCCCCATTTCCCTCCAACAGAACCCAGTGTGTAGTGCTCCCCTCCCTGTGTCCATGTATTCCCATTGTTCAATACCCGCCTATGAGTGAGAACATGCGGTGTTTGATTTTCTGCTCCTGTGTCAGTTTGCTGAGAATGATGGTTTCCAGGTTCATCCATGTCCCTGCAAAGGACACGAACTCATCGTTTTTTGATGGCTGCATAGTATTCCATGGTGTATATGTGCCACATTTTCCCTGTCCAGTCTATCATCAATGGGCATTTGGGTTGGTTCCAGGTCTTTGCTATTGTAAACAGTGCTGCAACGAACATTCGTGTGCATGTGTCCTTATAGGAGAACGATTTATAATCCTTTGGATATATACCCAGTAATGGGATTGCTGGGTCAAATGGAATTTCTATTTCTAGGTCCTGGAGGAATCGCCACACTGTCATCCACAATGGTTGAACTAATTTACACTCCCACCAACAGTGTAAAAGGAAATAGGAACACTCTTACACAGTCGGTGGGAGTGTAACTTAGTTCAACCATTTTGGAAGACAGTGTGATGATTCCTAAAGGATCTAGAAATAGAAATTCCATTTGACCCAGCAATCCCATTACTGGGTATATATCCAAAGGATTATAAATTGTTCTATTATAAAGACACATGTACGCATATGTTCATTGCAGCACTGTTTACAATTGTAGACTTGGAACCAACCAAAATGCCCATTGATGATAGACTGGACAAAGACAATGTGGCACTTATACACCATGGAATATTATGCAGCCATAAAAAGGATGAGCTCCTGTCCTTTGCAGGGACATGGTTGAATGTGGAAACCATCATTCTCAGCAAACTGACACAGGAACAGAAAACCAAACACCGAATGTTGTCACTCATAAGTGGGTGTTGAACAATGAGAACACATGGACACAGGGAGGGGAACATCACACAGTGGGGTCTGTTGGGGGGTGGGGGGTTAGGGGAGGGATAACAGGAGGTGGGGAGATTGGGGAGGGATATCATTAGGAGAAATGCCTGATGTAGGTGATGGGGGGATGGAGGGAGCAAATCACCATAGCATGTGTATGCCTATGTAACAATCCTGCAAGATCTGCACATGTACCCCAGAAGTTAAAGTAAAATTAAAAAAAAGAAAAGAAAGGGCAAAAGAGGGCTGTGGAGGGCCCTTTGTAAGCCAGTTAGAATTTGGAAAGAACAAGTTTAGTGGGTTGATGAATGAGGCTGATGGGATTGCTGATGGTCTGTAGTCTCAGGGCTCTCTATGTATGTGAGAGAGGCAAAGTAGGGAATGGGACTGAGCTGAGATAAAAGACGTCAACTTTTGTACCCACTGGATCCTTGAGTGACTCCAAAAAACACTAGGAGCTCAGACTGAGGTGGCAAGCCCATCACAAGGGACCAGCGTTCCAACCTATTGCAGCATCTATGGGGATCTAAATGTCTCTCCTGGTGGCCAGGCTCAAAGGAGGGATGGGGGGGATCCAGGAACAGAAGACTGCTGCTTTCAGGTTGTATGTTTCCACTAAGGATCCAGCCCCATTAGAAGCTCAGGCCAGCTTGAGCTAGGGACAAGCACATATGTACACAAGTACACACTACTGATGTGGCTTTTTACCAGGCTGCCTACATCAGGGTAATTCTAACCCAGCCCCATCCATGGACACAAAGAGTGAGGAGGAGCCAGGGTTTTCTTGATGCCTGAATCTTAGGACTCAACACTTACCTTTCCAGGTTCTCATGTTGTCTAGACCAGAGAGAGAGATTCTTCTTGGAACTAGAGTGCATTCTGGCTTCTTGCTGCCGCTGTGTGCACTCCACTCCTCTTGGCGCCGCTCAGAGAGATGGCTTGGCTTCGGTGGGCGGGGAGGTGGAGTGTTGGACATGATGTCTACTTCTTTTTCTCCACAGGGTAAAGAACCTTGATTTTTATCTACCTGAATGGTGGAACTTAAGGAATTTCCCAGCAATGGTGAAGAAGACAAGTGGTCCCTGGGTGGCCCATTGATTTCTCTACTCCAGATCAGGGCAGCCTGAGGCCTTGAGGAAGGTACCTCCTGAGCTCCATTGCCATGGCATGATGGGTGGACCAAATGACTGGAGGGGAGCGGTGGCAGGCAGTCAACAAAAACGTCATCAAATGAAGCCTGTTCCAATGAGCGGTCTGAGTTTGACCAGCTGTCACATCTGGTAGGTAGACTGGGGAAGAAAAGCATGTAAGTTGGACTAAAATGCAGCCATCCACCTACCACAAAACCAATGCTGGGATCATTCCCATCCCCCCAGGACCACCTTGCTTGCTACTTGCATAGCCACATTCTCTTCACAACACCCAGTTACACCAACCCCTTGGTGTGGCAAAAGAAAAATGGTTTGTTGATTTTTTCATCCTCTAAGCATCAGATACACACGAAAATGCAAGGTTAGAAATGAAAACCACAATGCGGACACGCATGACTCATTCTGTTTAGTGTACTACATGCTTCATCTTTCACAGTGGTTCACAGCAGTCTGTCCCTGCCTTGACATTGGCAGGAAGAGAGGTGAGAGCAGACACACCCACTAGAAAATGCTACTGCTAAATGGACTAATTTGGTGAAGCAAACTGAACAAATGTCAGCTACAGACTCTGCAAGAGGAGGCAGTGTGACTCTGCTAGAGGCCCAGCTCATACCTGGTATGGTGCAGTCTTCCAGTCTCACAGTTGGACAAAACCAGATAATCAGGAAGGAAGAGAAGCTCTGACTCACTTCTGGTTTCCTCAGTGGCTACAGCATTAATGTTTGGGTCATCTCTTGGCAAGGAGGAGCTGGCAGCATGGGCGGTATGAAGGGAGCTGGCAGAGGATGGCTGCAGGGAGGAGGACGTGTAAGAGAGGCTCTCCATGGAATCTGCTGGAGAAATCATTTCCCAGGTTAATGTTTAAGAATGGCTATAACATGCACTCAAAATTTCTCAAACAGCATCAAAGAAGCCAAACAGAAGATGCAAATCACAGCTGGTGTTTGTACTGATGGAGGAGACCATTTCCCCAGCTATAAACAATGTCTGGGAAACAAGGCCAATGTTTCAAGAGCAAAGTGTTGAATCAATTAAGAGTAAAAAACGCAGCATTCTTGGCTTAAAAATCTGTAGTTAGTCTACACACAGCTTCTTTATGGCCCTCAGCAGCAGCTCTGCAACATTGTTTATTCACTCAACAAACATACATATATACATACATATATATATACACACACGTATTTATGCATAACAAGTACATGCATATAGTTACATATGTACTTGTGCATATATGTATGTATATATATACATGTTTGTATATGTCTGTGTCTATATAGAATACCTATTATATCTACCATGTGCCTAGAATGCCACTAACCCTGACAGTACAGCCAAGACAAAGACCCTGCCCTTATTGAAGTTTAGATTGTAGCAGAGAAGATTAATCACTGTTATAAGTAAAGGGAAGGAAAGAAACACGGTTCTGTGGTGGCTGGAAAGGCCCATATTTCTCAAGGAGCATAGCACATAACATTCTCTCCATCACCTGAGAACGTGGCCCTGAAGATGAATCTGAATCAGGAACCAATGAGAACTCCAGATCAGAAACAGCCAATGAAAAGCCTACTTTTATTTACCCATTGAACCAAGTTAATAGTCCAGGTATTCCTGAGTCAGGGTGACTGAGAACTGCGTGTGTTCAAATCCAGGCTCCACTACACAGCTATTCCTACATGGCCTGCCTTCTCCAAGTTTCCTTTTCTATAAAGTGGAGATAATACCCACACATAGGCCATAGAACTGCGTGGGGATGAGATGAATTAATATAGAAAAGCATTTCAGCAGAGCTCCTGGCTGCTGGAGACAGAACGAAACACTCTGTGAAAAGCCACAAGAAAGGCCTTCGGGTAATTCTCAGATGAAGACACTCTGCCCTTACATGGTTCTAAAACCTGAAGGGGCTAAAGAGAATGGAAAGGGTCATAGGAGACTTTTGTGGCTTCCTCCAGCTTCACACCAGGGCAAGGGTCTTCAGTTTTGGTCTGGTGCCTTACTAATTCCTGTTGCTCTTGGGTGATTGGGAAACATATTATTTACATACGTTTTAGGATAACTCCTGGATAAGGAAAGAAACAGAGGAGACATATAACATACTATATGATGATATACCTAGTTAGGGCTGAAAGTAGGGAATAGGCTGGTAAAGAGCCAACTTCTCCAGGTCAGGGAGGCTCTGCATAATGTCAGACTAGCCAGAACCAACTTACTGTGACTTTCCAAGTAAGCTTTGTCCGTTGTACCAAGGATAAAGAACTTGTCATTACTTCATTTCCTATTATTTGAGTGCTCTCAATGCTCAGCAATGTTACTGGATAGCCTCACTTAATATGCTTCCCTGGTTCACGAAAAGAAAAGGAATGTGTTCTCAGGAAGCACACTCTCCTGTGCCTGTCCTGGAGGGAGCTACAAGTCTGACTCTCCATTGCCACCTAGCGTTAGAATGTGGATATTTCACTGGCAGATGGTGAAAACCATACAGCAACCCTTAAAATGTTGAAGCAACTACAGACCACAGGATTTAGGGACAAAGCTTTGTCTACTAGACTAATAGGGTAAAAGAAACCAGATTCAAAATCTCAAACGAGGAATAGGACATGTTTCAATAATGTCAGGGGCCCAACAACAAAATCCATAAAGGGAAGTGAATTGTAACCCTAGGTTACAATATACTTGGAAAATTACATAGGAATTGTTGTGTGGTGGTGGAGGTGGCAGAGAGAGAGAGACAGTCGGGGGTACTCTTCATGGATCAATTGCTCCCACTGCCCAGAAATGGACCAGAGCAAACTTACAACTAATTTATTCTGCAGAGAACTTGAGACATTTGGAGGCATCAGGAAATTTTTCTTGCCTACAATAAGTAGCCAAGTTCTCTCTTTCCACTATTTAGTGATGAACAACCCAATAGGCACCAGAAATGCTGGAGTTCAACAATTTTTTGAAATATGGCAATATTTGATATTTCTAGAAGATCATGGGTGTCAGCATTATGGGAAGACATCCTCACCCACATCTGACTTTCACCGTGGCTGAATAAGAGCAAAGACACGAGGGGTTTTAAAGCCATTAAAGCAACCTGCAATGCTCAGTGTGTGTATGGACGCTGACTTCCCACATTTGGACCAGATAAAAGAGGGCAATTTCCAGTACTGTATTTGGTTGGAACAGTTCTGATATAAATTAGCCTGCCAAAACACCCTCACGTAGGCAAGCGTGGCATCTTGAACTGGTTTTCTGCAGTAGCCCTCCAACTGCTATCCTGGGATACCCCTTAGCACACGGGAGCCCCAACTCCACTCTTACCTGCACCATCCTCCAGATGGCCAAGGTTGCAGACCTGACTGATGCTGTGTACCCACACCTGCATTTCTTGCTCAGTTTTGGCCACCAGGTAGAATGTACGGTAAGTAGTCTTGACAATGAACACGAAATTATTCTGAAATTCCTTCCGAACAAAGTTGGGGCCCACATGCTTCCACACTGCACACTCGCTGAGGTCTATCACCCGGATGGGCTTGCTGGAGTGCTTGTTCCTGTAGTACTCCAAGACATCGGGGTTGCCGCTCATGCGGCCTCGCCGGAGGACAAACCAGCGCTTGCGCCAGGCCTGCAGAAAGGCAATTCAATACGGAGTTACTGGACCAATTGCTCTTGCTTCTCTGGCTCTGCCAAGAACCCATGTCATGACAAGGACAGCAGGAAGGAAGCAAAAGCAAATCAGCCATTCTAATGATGAAACGCTTTGTATTACAGTACTAGTCCCCATCTTCAAGTATGCTTTATTGGATGATTTTAAGGACGGGTCAGGATTGGGGAGTCTAGTAATGGGATTCACATCCACAGTATGAAGAACCAGAATTATACAATCGTTGCAATTGATGCAGCGGAGGAATGTAGTACAAATTTAATATATGCTAAGGCTTTAAAAGAATCTTAGCGATAAAGAACTAGAAGGAAGCTTTCTTACTATTATGTATCTCAGTTTAAGAGCCAACAGCATACATTAAAATCAGGTGTAAGTCGTGAGTGCTCACCACTGCCCTAGTAGCTTCTAACATTGTTATTTGAGCTCTACACAATTGGCCAAGAAGAAAAATCATATACATTGGAGAGGAGGAGAGAGGATTGCAAGTATCTGAAGATGTCTTCCATAAAACGCTCAATAATGATGAAAACATTAATAGAATTCTCAGCGAATTAGCTAGCCTGGCTAGTTACACTTCCTATGTAAGAGACCCTGGTCTAAGTGCTTTAGTGTAATCCATGTAATCTCTAAACCTATACTATGAGAGGGGTAACTATTACTATCTCTATCTTATGTCTGAGAAAATTGACATTCAGAGAGATTAAGTAATGTGCCCAAGGTCACATAGCTAAACAGCTGTAGGAATGCATTTGAACTCAGGTTGGGGTGGAAGGATTGGTAATGAATGTGAAGTTTAAAAAAAAAGGCGGTGGCTCAAGCCTGTAATCTCAGCACTTTGGGAGGCCGAGGCAGGTGGATCACGAGGTCAAGAGATCGAGACCATCCTGGTCAACATGGTGAAACCCCGTCTCTACTAAAAATACAAAACATTAGCTGGG
>NW_016108165.1:183679-204620 GCF_001604975.1 Cebus imitator | reverse complement strand
AAAAAAAAAAAAGGTAGAAAGAGGAAGTGTAGCCAGCTCTTCAGAAACATCTGACTGTAAAGGGGGAAAGCTCTGGGGTCAAGGGATTTTTTTTTAACATGGGAGACTCTTAAGCATTTACCCCTTAAGTATTTCTCAACCAGGGATGGTATAATTCCTCTCAGGAGCATCTGAAAATATATGAGTTTTGCTTGTTACAAAGGCTAGAGATGGGGTGGGGGGTGGGGCATGGCAAGATTCTCTGGCCTAAAACTATCAGTGCTCCTGCTTTGAAACACTGTAAAAACTAAAAGGAACTTTCATTAATGGAATAGGAATCTTGGAAAGAGCCAAGTCTGGAGGTCAAATGAGCAGGTAAAGCTCAGACCATGCTCAGAAAAGAAAAGCGAACGATATTCCACAGAAACCGGTGCCAAGATATGACAGGTTGCTTTTTGTGCCACTGAGAACTACTGAGGATGACCTAGGGCTCCTTGGCTCCCCATTCACCACTGATCTAGAATATTTGATGTAGACAGTACCATCTTGGTTCAGTACAACGAAGGGGTGCAGATTTCTGGCCTGGGGAAATAGGTATTTGCAATTGACCAAAGCCCTAAGGAGTCCCTGCATCTGTAAACTTTCTTGCCGTCTCCTGGAGCCAGGGAAAAGGAAATGTTTGAGTTCCTTGTCTTCTTATATTTAGGTGCCTTTTGTCCATCAAAGGGCCATGCAGGCCAGCCTGCATGGATAGTGTATCCTTACTTTCTGAGGTAGGGAATTGAGCACAGAGAAGAATGATAGGCTGATCGCAGGGTTCTCTTCCATTGGAGACACTAAATGTTGCATGGGAGAGATTTATAGTTCTGTGGTTTTCTCTCCCATGCGGTAGCCTGTGTGACAGCAGGAAGTGTGGGGTTTTGCCAGGAGGTACACCAACCCCTGGGACAGGAAGTCTTTTGTATCTCTAGTTTCATTTATGCCTGATACTTTTTAAGCCCACCAGCTTTGACCAAGAGGCCAGGAAAAAAGGAAAAGACACTATTTGGAGTATTCTCAGCTCCCTCCCTGCTCAGAGAACATGAATCTGAGATGGCAGAGAATCCAAATAAGCACTGACCTCCAATTATGCCACAGAATAAAAAGCCTTTCCAGGACTGTGGCAAAGGGCAGCAAGCAGGAGAGCAATCACTCTATGTCAGGTTGGGGCAGGTGAACCATGGCTTGCTCCTGCTTTTACAGACAGTAGAAAGCTTTGAGAAGAGGTCTGGCCATGAGTCAAACAAGGAGACAAAACTCAGGAGACAAAAAAGGTGGTGTGATTAAGTCCATAGTTTTAAGACAGGAGAAATAACAGCATGTTTATATGCTCGTGGGGGTGACGCAAGAGGGAGAGAAAAGTTGATTCAATAAATCCCTGTTGCAAAAACATGGCATTGGATGGGAGTGGAGTCACTACACATAGGAGAAGGAGCTCTCGAGTCTTGCTGTGGGGTTTGGAGCAAGAACTGAGCAAACAGGAACATAAGGCCTAGACCTAGTGTTCTCTGAGATGGGGTGAGCCCAGGGAAGGGGCTCAGGGGATGAGAGAATGCCATGTGTGCCTGCTGAGGAAAGCTTTCATGGGGAGGGGCGTGGGGTGCTCCAAACTTTCTAAAGGCCACTTTGGTGGGGGAAATGTAAAGAGGAACTTTGTTGCACTTCCCTAAAATGATTCTAAAAGAGGAAGTCAAACTGAGCACAGAAACAAGTTTCACATTAACTGCTCTTAGTGTTATGAAGACAATAGATTTCTTATCTATTAATAACGATGTTGGAAGAGAAGTAACACCAAGAGTTTATTTACTGAGTGCCGACTCTGCACTATGCATCATGCTTGACAATGAAGATAGAAAAGGGGATTAGAGCTGGTCCCTCAAAGACCTCGCTCTCTAGCTGGGATAGGGAGACGGGTGGAAGTATGATATGGGTAGTTTTCAACTCAAGGTAGTGAGCGGTCTAGCAGCAGAATGAACCAAGAGTGGTGGGAATGCAATGGGGAGAGTGACATGAAAAAGTTTGGGCTTCATCCATTCATTCAACAATTACCTGTTGATAGCCTACTAATATGCTGGACACTGTGCAGACACCGGGGAAGATGAAGTGAGCAAGCCACAGGCCCTGCCACTCACAGTCTCATGGGTAACAAGGGAGTGAGCGGATGGATAAGCAGACAATTGCAGTCAGTGAGATAAGTGCTATGATAAGGCAAAACCACGATGCTATGGAAACACACAAAAGACACATCTCCTTCAGATCAGTTGTCTGGGGAGGCTTCCAGGAAGAAGTGGTGACTAAGCTGAGGCTGAAGTGGGGCAGGAGGAAGCAGCGTGTACAAAGGCATTAAGGTGGAAAAGCTCAACACTTTGTGTAAGTAGTTCAGCAGGGCTGGAAGGCAGGCATGAGGATGGAAAGGAAAAAGAACGGTCACACAGTAACTTGAATAGAGTGTAGCATAGTTCTGATGCTAAATCGTGCAAAATCGCCAGTGTGCCCTTCCTTAGTTTTTAAACCTCTACCTAAGAGTTGTGATTATGCAAAAGCAGAAGTGAGGTGCTCTTGGAGCTCTTTGCTAAGTAGGTAAGACCAGAGGCTACATATAGTTCTGTACCACCAGGCTTACATGCTTCTGGAAAGTGGAAGACATGTGACAAACCCCTGAAAGCAGTCAGTCTGCCAGCAACAAAGTTAAGCTTTGTACAATGAAACAATGCCACAAGGAATGATGAAGGTCATGTTAAAAGGACTCAGGAACTAACCTGAAGAGGCTACCACTAGCCATATATGAAAGAATTCATATGCTGCATAATGACATTAGAGTAACAATTAATCACATATACAATGGTGGTCCTGTAAGTTTTTTTTCAATCCTCCAAGATATCTGAATTCCATAAAATTTAATACCACATTTTTATTATAGCTTTTCTATGTTTAGATACACAAATACCTACTATTGTGTTACAATTGCCTACAGTATTCAATCCTCATCATTGAATAATAACTACAGTAGCTTGAAGTCCATCAAACATTTAAATCCATGAGTTCATTGTGATATTAGAAAAAGAATTTGTCATCTTCAGAGGATATAAGGGAACTACTTCATTTCCTTGAAAACTAGTTAAGTAAAAGGAAGAATCAAGCATTATTTCACCTTTCCTATGTGAGTTGTCCCACTTGAGTAGATAAAGGGAATGTCTCTTATGAATGTATCCTGATTAGTAACAGAAAGACAAATGATAGAATTAAAATATCCCCATTTTGCTAGGCCCAATGAATTAATAGGTATAGTTATTAAGCACCAACAGCTGCTAACTCGGGAAGAGAAACAAGCAGACATTTTGTGCCTTTGATAGCCTGATACGAGGGTGCAACAGCAGAAGCCAGCCTGTGGGAAACTCTACAGGTCAAAAGCCCAGGTTCTTCAATGGGTAAATGATAAGAAAAAGAAAAGCACAGGAAAGGAAGCCATCAATAAAATGAAAAGGTGATCTATATACTGGGAAAAAATATTTGCTAACTATATTTAAGGGGTTAATATTTAAAATTCATAAAGAACTCTTACAACTCAATTGCATAAAAAATACAATTAAAAATGGGCAAAGGATCTGAACAGACATTTCTCCAATGAAGACATAAAAATGTCTAGCAGATGACTAGGCACGTTGGCTCACACCTGTAATCCAGCACTTTGGGAGGCTGAGGTGGGCGGATCACGAGGTAAAGAGATCGAGACCATCCTGGCCAACATGGTGAAACCCCATCTCTACTAAAAATACACATAGCCGGGTGTGGTGGTGCATGCCTATAGTCCCAGCTACTTGGGAGGCTGAGGCAGAAGAATTGCTTGAAAGCGGAAAATGGAAGTTGCAGTGAGCCAAGATTGCGCCACTGCACTCCAGCCTGGCAACAGAGTAAGAGTCCATCTCAAAAAAATAATTTAAAAAAATGTCTAGCAGATATCTCAGTCCATTTTCTTTTGCCATAACCAAACATCTGAGATTGGATAATTTATAAACAATATCATTAGTTTATTTTGCTCATGGTTCTGGAGACTGGGAAGTCCAAAGGCATGGCACCAGCATCTGCTCAGCATCTGGTGAGGGTCAGCTTGCTGTATCACCCCATAGCAGAAGGGAGAAGGGCAAGTGAGTACACACAAGAGCAAAAGAATGCTGAACTCACTTTTAGAACAAACCCACTTTCTCGATAACAAACCCACTCTTTTGACACTCTCATTAACCCACTCATGAGGACTGCCCTCATGACCTAATCACAACTTAAAGGTCCCACCTCCCAACACTGTTGCATTAGGGATTAAGTTTCCAACACATGAACTTTGGAGGACACATTCAAGTATAGCAACAGGTATATGAAAACGTGCTCAACATCACTAATTACCAAGGAAATGCAAATGAAAACCACAATGAAATATCACGTCATATTGATTAGAATGGCTATTATCAAAAAGACAAGAGATAACAAGTGTTGATGAGGGTGTGTACAAAAGGAAATCATAGTAAACTGTTGGTAGGAATGTAGATTCATATAACCCTTATGGAAAACACTGTGGAGGTTCCTAAGGAAGTTGAAATTAGAACTACCACATGACCCAGAAGACCGTCTTCTGAGTATAGACCCAAATGAAGTGAAATCACCACCTCATAAAGATATCTGCACTCCCATGATCAGTGCAGCATTAATTTACAATAGCCAAGATATGGAAACATCCTAGGTGTCTCTTGACAGATAAGTAGATAAAGATATTGTGGTATGTGCATCACGTCACACTATGAAATATTATTCATCTTTAAAAAGGAAGGAGATCCTGCCATTTGCCAAAACATAGATGGATGTAGAGGACATTATGGTAAGTGAAACAGGCCAGATTCAGAAAGACAAGTACTGAATTATCTCTCTTATATGTGGGGGGGGAAAAGTCAAGTATACAGTGGTATATTTATAAATATAAAGAAATAAAACTGGTTATGAGGGATTGGGTGGGAGGAAATGAAAAGATGTAGGTCAAAGGATACAAAGTAGCAAATACATAAGAGGAGCAATTCTAGAGATCCAACACACAGCATGAGGACTGCAGCTAACGCAATTGTGTTAGGGATTTCCGTGAAATAAGTGGATTTTTGCTGCTGTTGACACACAAAAAATAAACATGTGAGATTATATGTTAATTTACTTCACTATGGTAACCATTTACTATCCGTAGGTATCCTATAAGATCATGTTGTAAACTCCAAATTATATACAATAAAATTTATTTTTAAAAAGAAAAGAAAATAAAAGGACAGAGGAGAGATCTATAGATTAAATTATACTTAAAAGACACATCAGAATTTTTAAGCGTGCCTAGCAGATACTCCTTTGAGTGATAAAAACATTAAAAATGTAAAGAAGATATTTCTATAGAAGTCAGGATACTAGCTATTTATGGGGAGAAGAAGGAGGTTATGATCGAGAAGGGCACATGGAGGGACTTCTGCTGTGGGTGGCAAAGTTCTATTTTTCCATTAGTTGGTGATTACAAGGGGACTCACCTAATAATAATTTATTAAGCCTTACATGTGTTTTATGTGGCTTGCAATATTTGTGTTTTCTTTTATGATAAAAATATTTTAAAACAATTCCTCTGGACAGGGCACATTTGTGGATTCATTCAATCAATATTTACCAAGTGTCTACTATGTGCCAGACATTGTGCATGTAAAGAAAAAGGGTGAAAGGGTGCTATGTTTGTCAGGGAGTTGGTAAGCTCACAGGATGAGGAAGGAAAGCAGAGGTTTATGCTCAATGTCCAGCATCAACTACCAGATGTGAGGATGGGGTGTCAGAGTATAAATGGAAGGGTCTGAACCTAAGAAATTCAGAGATGGGTCAGGAAGTAAAGAGTACAAAAGACGAAGGTGAACACTTCAGAACAGAGGGTATGAGGATGTTAGGACCTGAGGGCTCCCTTCTCTTCTTACTGAGATGTTTGCATTTTATGCAAACATAAAATTGCAGGATTGCTGGCTTGAAGTAGATGCACTGGACTTGACTTTCTCTCCTTAGGCCTTCTCTGCTGGGTAGGTTATAAGCAGCTTAGCAAGCCAAGATGGAAAAAGGTGAGGTCGAGAGTTCAGAATAGACTGTGAAGATGACCCTGGGTCAAGAGGATCTAGAAAGCAGAATCATTATGCAAACAAGTATCCGTAAGAGTAACTTGGAGAAATGGAGTACTAAAATGGGGGTGGGGGAGGCACTGAATTGAAAGTCTGAATTTGAATTCTGATTCTACTTTTGACTTTCTGTGTGACTTTGAGCACACAGTACTTAAGTAGCTCAACTTCTGCAAACCTCACTCCTGTCATCTGTAAATGGAAATAGTAAACCCTGCTTTTTTGCCCTTATGGTATAATTGTAGTGAACCAATGAGAAACAATGGCAAAACATTATCAATGTAAAAGTAACTTATAAAATGACAATGTGGGTTGGCTGTGGTGGCACTTTGGGAGGCAGGGGTGGGTGGATCACTTGAAGTCAGGAGTTCAAGACAAGCCTGGTCAAAATGGTGAAACCCCCTACTAAAAATACAAAAATTAGCCAGGTGTGGTGCTACGTGCCTGTAATCCCAACTACTCAGGAGGCCGAGGCACAGAATCGCTTGAACCCAGGAGGCAGAGGTTGCAGTAAGCTGAGGCTGGGCCACTGCACTCCAGCCTGGGTGACAGAGTGAGACTTCATGTCATTATATAAATAAATAAAAATAAAAATAAAATAAAATGTCAATGTGATTACTGGCCCCCAGGGCTTATGGCATCAGTTGCCCTGGGGAAATGGCTTCTCCCTTTCTGGTGCCCATATCCCCATACGATACAATGATGAGCTCTGAGAGCTTTTCCAGCTCTGACTATCAAAAGATCCATTTCCCATCAGCCTTTCCTGCCACAGCAACCAAGCTGACTCATTACCACCTGACCAGTATCATCTCTAACAACAAAATTCTGCAATATCCTGTAACCTTGTGGAAAGATGTTTGTGTTCATTTCTAGAATCTGAGGAAAACTAAAACTGATCTCCTCCAGGAAGGTGTGTCTAGGTCACAGTCTTGTTAGTTTTTATGGAATTGTTAGAGAACAGTTTAATCCCATTCTTCTGAGAGCAAAAGCTATGCATTGTTCTCATCTTAAAATAATCCAACTTGCTGATTTCATGGTTAACAAACATCTCCAAGTTTGTTTCTTTATGGAGTGGGTCCTGTGCAATGGCAGGTGTTACCCCCCCAAACTCATATGTTAAAGTCCTAAGACCCTAGTATCTCCAAATATAACCTTATATGGAAATAGTCTTTAGCAAGTTATAATGAGGTCATAATCAAATATGACTGGTGTCTTCATAAAAAGGGGAAGTTGGAACACAGAGATACATAGAAGGAAGACATCGTGAAAAGACACATGGAGAAGATGGTCATCTAAAAGTCAAGGAGAGAAGCCTGGAACACATACTTCCCTCACAGCCTTGAGAAGGAACCAAACCTGCTGACAGAACTGTGAGACTATAATACACTTCTCTTGTCTAAGTCACCCAGTCTGTGGTACTCTGTTACAGCAGCCCTAGGAAACTAATGTACTCTGCAACCTTTATTATGCATCTGAATCACCTGGAAGGACTTCCACTTCCAGCCACATCAGTGTACTGGGCACTGAACTTACCCCCTACGCATAAAACCAACTAGAAAACTAGACCAAATAAATTTATGAAATAGGCATTAGATGGCAGTCAGTTCAAGGCTGTGGCTTCTATAAAAAGGAAAGCAAAAGAGGTGAGTCCCCGATCAGCTTGGCTTTCATCCTGTAAGCACTTTCTCAACCATGGCCATCTTGCAGAGTTGAGAAAACAGAGATCGGAGTTCTGGGTGGTTGATGTCGCTAGAATTTGCAGGATAAAAGACCACAGAAAACACAGCTATGTAGAGAACGAGCTCTAGAAATCTACATATGTTTCCCCATGAGACTGGCTGAATACTAACATGCATGTGTGTAGAGTGAAACCCCATGGAATGAATCGTAAAACAACTACTGAAGGCTCCCAAACTAAACAACTGCCAGAGCTCACACAGTGCTGGGAGATGTTTGAGTGCTGATCACACATAATGGAGAGACATGGAACATTCAATAGAGACTCAAGAAAGGCCACACCTTAAAAGAAGGAGTAAGGCCAAACTAGCCCTAGAGTACAGGCTGCTCTAGACTTGCGCTAAGAAAGCGTAAAAAGAATGATCAAGCTCATCAGCAAGTTACTGAGCTGCTGGCCAAAACAAAGTTCAACACTCTAATAAAAGACAAAAGCAGACACTAAACAACATAATATTTTCAATGAAAACATCCAATAAATTACTAAGTATGCAAAGAAGCATAAAAATATGACTCATATCCAAAGGAAAAATCAGTCAATAGAAAGAAACCTAAAAATGACAGAAATGATAGAATAAGCAGACTTTAAAACTGCTATTGTAATATTTGAGATTTAAAGGAAAATATGAACATAACAAGAGAAATGTAAGCTACAGACAAGAACAAAATGGAACATGTGGACATAAAAAATACAGTATCTGAAACAAAAAAACACACTAGTTGGGCACAATAACATCTTAGACACTGAAGAAGTGACTGGCAAACCTGAAGCACAGATAGAAAAGCCTGGGAAGAGAGGAATAACCAGAATCACCCAGAGAGGTGTTAAAAATGCACATTCCTGGACCTCACCTCCGGAGATCCTAATTCACCAGGCCTGACTTGGGGACCAGGAATGTGCATTTTAGCAAGCACCTCTGTAGATTATGATGCATAAAAGTAAGTGATCAAAGATGGGAAGAAAAGAAGTGAAAAGAGAGGTCAAGAGGGTAGAAGTACTTGAAAGGGAAAAGTATTCTGGATAACAGTTTGGTTGGATCCTCTGGGTATAGAGGGATCAAAAACAGTTTAATGAAACATCTCTGAACTAGTTGCTTATACCTCAGGATATATGTATTATTAACAGAAGTGGAATTCACCTATCTCTAAACCACAGTCTGATGATGGATCATTTCAGCAGTGAATTCCTAACCTTTTATGGGCTGTGAACCTTTTAGAGAACATGATAAAATACACGGACCTTCTTTTGTCAGAAACATGCACGTGTGTGTTTGTGCATGCACACACACACATACGCACAAGCTGTTCTGCTCTTCCCCTACTGAACTACTCACTCTCTCCCTCATAGGTCTCATCCAGTCCCATTTCCCTTAACTACCATCATTTGATGATGGTTTACAAAATTAGGTTTCCAATCTGGATCTTTCCTATGAACTTCAGACCTATATAGCCAACCATTTAACTGACATCTCCACTTACATATCTAAGAGATCTTTCAAACTTAACGTGGCCAAAATGCAGCTTTTATTTTATGCCCACTTAACCCACTCCTCTCCCAATGCCTCCCAATGGTACCACCATCCTTCCATTTCTAAATACAAAAACCTGGGAGTGATCTTTCCTTCCACTCTCCATATCCAAACCACTACTGAGTTCTGTGGACTCTACTTTGAAAACATTCCAAATTAATCCACTTCTCCCCATGCACCACAGCCTCTTGTCTTCCCACATGCACTCTCAACTCCCCCCATAAATTCATTCTTAACATTTTCAAATCAGATCATGTCATTCCCTTGGTTAACACCCTCCAAAAGCTTCCCAATATATTAATAACAAAACCCAAACTCTTTCACCTAGCCTAGAACGTCCCACATGAACTGGCTTTGCCTATCTCTCCCACTTCACATCTCAGCCACTCTCTTGCTCTTCCACACTGGTCTTTTTGCTGTTCCTGAACATATAGAATTTTCTCTTCATCTTGGGGCCTTTCCCCTACTTGTTCCTTCTTTGTGGAATACTCTTTCACGTGATCTTTGCATGGCTGTCATGCAGATCTCTGCTTCCTGTCACTGAGACCTGAACTTAACTGTCACCTCTCAGAGAGACCCTCTCAGACCATCCATATTGAAGTGGCCAGCCTCCCTGGCCACACTGGCCAACCACAGTCATTCTCTGCCCCCCACCACTAGAATATGAGCTCCTGGACAGTAGAGACCTCATCTGTCTTGATCACTGTTTTATCTCTGGGCCTAGTACTGCCTGGCACAGAATAGTTGCTCAGTAAATACTTGTTGAATCAATGAATGAATTACACACATGATTTCATATCATAGACCTAGGTTTAAAACACTACTCTTGAGAAACATGACTAGTGTTGTGGTTTATATCACCAGAATTTACTCATCACATATTTATGTGCTAGGAGCTGGAGATGTATGTGAACCAGATAGACGGTCTCTAAGCTAGAATTTAGGCTGTCAGGCAAGGTGTCGTACGAGAGTTTTAACTCAAAACCAGCAAATATGGTATCCAGATATTACAGCATGTTGTCCAGGATTAAACTGAACAACAAACAAGGCTTAGAAGTTTGGGCACGTTCCTCCTGCACTCAATTCTACTTGCACAGTAAAATAAACCTGGCTGGGTTATAGCAAGTTTCACTTCTTTGGCTCTAGAATTCACTCCAATAAAACTGAAGTGGCCTGCCTGGATTGTATCCATTGTCAAAAGACAGAGAAATGAACTGAGAAACATCCTGAAAGTCTCTGAGGCTGTAAAGAGACACCTCTGATTTAAACTGCTTTTCTGGTGAGAGTGATTACTGTCCCTTTGTTTCAGCAGAATTGGCACCCTGCCCGTTCCGCAGTGGTGAAATCCCAAAGCTATGAAATCATTTCCTTCACATGTGCACAGGATGGGTCAACAACCTGCCTTAAGAGTCAGGCTTTCCAAGTCAGACTGAGGGAGCAGAAGTTATATCTATTTGCATTTAGAGCTCTAGGTTTTGATCCTTCAATACTGCTATCATTTCAGCAATGGCACTTTACGACCGAACCTGCCACCAAAAGGAACTGTGTGGGCCTCTCCCCCTCCCAACCCATTGATATGCTTCATACTGTCCTGGCCAAGAGCGTCTGGTGTGCCAGGATTTTGGTGCTCAGATTTTGATTGCTTTGACTGCTTACAGGTCTTGGTCTCCTTCTGAGCTGCTTTTTCAGTGGCCTTATTGATCAGGCTATAGGAGATGCCTCAGATCAGAAGACAACAAGGAGAAAAAAAAATGTTGCTAAGAACCTACCTGAACCAACTGTAAAAGGTTTTCAAGCTGAATGTAAATTGGTGTGAAGTTGGAAATGGAACTAGCTTTTGGAGCAGCTGGAGTTACAGGTAGAACACAGAAACCCTGGAAAGCCACATCCAGTGAACAGCAACTGGGCCCAACTTACCCTGGGACCTTAGTCTATGCTGACCTAGACTGTATGCTCTGTGAAGGCAAGGACATTGCCCATCTTGGTCTCTAAAAGTACCTCCAACATCTTTAACAGTCTTGGCATACAATACATACTCAATGCGTTGTTGTGGACAGAATGACTGACTGAAGTGGGTATGGCTATAAAGGGGCAACACAAGGGATCTTTGTGATGGAACAGTTCAGTAGTGGTTTCAGTGGTGGGTGCATGAATCTATACAGGTGACGAAATCACACAGAGCTACACTTGCACACACATTTACGTGCAAAGGGTGACACCCTACAGCTGCTCTTAGAAGGTATCAATGTCATTTGCTGGCTGTGAGACAGAACTAGAATTGTGCTAGATGGCGACACTGAGAGAATCGGGGGAAAAGGTACACTGGTCTCCTGGACATTTCTTTACAACTTCACGTGAATCTAGTGATTTCAAAATAGTAAGTTTACAAAAAGATACTCAATCCCAAAGAAATTTTAAAAGTATGGAAAAAGAAACCTAGAAAAGATAGGGCAAATAAAAAGCACAATAAGATGACTGACTTCAATCCAAAGGCATCCATAATTACTTTAAATGTAAATGGACTCAATGCTCTTGTGAAAAGACATTTATGCGGTGCCTACTGTGAACCAAGCCCTATGATGTGTGCAAGAGAAACAGCGATGAATATGACCTAGGCCCTGCTCCTATGATGCTTGGTGCAGTGAACCAATAACTGGTCCAAATGCTGTTAATGAGTGCCATCTGGATGAGTTCGTAACTGCTAGGAGGTTTGGAGTGATGGAAGATGAAGTCAGAGATGTGGCTGTAGATGACGGAAGACAAGTTGCAAGAAGAATTAATAGGATCGGGTAACCAAATACATGTAGGCCACCAGGGAGAGGAAAGGATTCAGACTGAATCGCAGGCTTCTGGTTTTCAATTAGCAGATAATACTATTGTGTTACAGGCCTCATGGAACAAGGGCAAATGAGCTTTCACTGATGACCGATGAAGTGGCTTGCTCACTGAGTCACAGTGAGTCTGAACCCATGGCTCCCCATTCCGTATTCAAGAACATTGGTTCAAATTATTTGAAATTAAAGAAGAGAGAAAACAGAGCCACAGTAAGGAGAGGGCCTATGACTTTAGCAGGCAAGTTTTCAAGCTGGTTGCTACTGCCACACTCTGCAGTTTGCTGTGGGGTATCTGGAGGAAAACAGTCACGTACTAGAGCACTTTGAGCACCGTTCTATCACATGGAACTCTCAAAGTTGGATATTTTTGTCCCTTTATGTACAAACGTTCTTTGGAGTCCAGAAGACAGAGAGGGAAAAAAGGAAAGAGGAAGAAGACTTGCTCTTGTGGGATTGACTGACTTTTCATTTCCTTTCACACCCTTCCTCATCCCTGTTCCTCTGACTATGGACAACTTTCCCCTACCATGTTTTTCTTGTTCTCGTGTTGCTATTGATATATACTTAGTAGATTCTAGTTACTGTTTACAAAACCTAACAACTCAATTACTGACTGCCACTTGCAAGGCCCCTAGGAATCTTGGATGTGGTCCCAGAACATGAAATGAAATAAAGCATTTGGTAACAACTTAGAGATTTTTGGTAACTTAGTAAGACCTGCTCCTCTAAACTGAGCCCCTCATCTAATCCTAGTAGCTACACCTTGAACGCACTCATGAGGCTTGGGGGGTGTTTATGTGTTGCAAAAGGTAAGCATCACTAAAGAAACAGAAACGTGTTTTTTTTTAATTTTATTTTTTTTTGCTGAGCTTTACTCAAGAGGGCCCTTTCCCCCTGCCTTCTACCTCCTTGCCAAGGGGGGCCACAAAAGCCATAGGGCCCAAGGGCAGGGGGTTGGGAATTTCCAGGAGCAGGTCAGACACTTCTCTCTGGCCTGGCTCAGCGCCAGTAGCCCTGGGATTGCTGGTGACCTTTCAGCCTGATGGCCTGTAACCTTCTGCTCCCTGCCAGATAGAGTTGGGACTTGTCCAAGGCATGGAATAACTTCCTGTGATTGTCCTGAAGATGGCCTGGCTCACAGGATCTGCTTCCACAGCTTGTCAACAGAAGCAGAAAAGTCCTGTATCTCTACAGTATGGTGGGCCTTGGAAGGAAGAATCCTGAGGAGAAATGTTCAGCAAAGATAAGCATGCGAAGAGGGCGGTGTTCAAGCACAGCCACACTACATGACATGGACTTCACCTACCTCATGTATTGTCAACCAAAGTGCCACTGAATATCCTGGCTAGTTTCTTATTTCTTGTGTGGCAGAATCTTAGAGGTCATTAAGATCAGCTAATCAAATTTGCAGGTGTTTACGTACGTGGGAGGGTTACCAATGTTAGGTCAGAATCAGGATGCAAAATAATGGGTTGAAACATATATGGAGCAAACCTAACTCAGGAATAAAGTTATTTTAAACTCTGGTAAGTTATGTGATACATTCAGTGTCTGAGGTGCAATGGAAACATGAAGGAGGTAATCAGGTGTGGTAGGAGGATCAAGGAAGGTGCAATATAGAGGAAGTGAGAGCGCAGCTGAGCTCACCAGTTGTGTGAGACCAATGTACTTGAGGGGAGGCTCTTCTAAGCAGAAGTACTTGCAAAACGTAAGAATAACTCCAAAGTGTTCGGTATAATTAGTGGTGATGGTTACACAACATTATGAAGGTACAGTAGTTAATGCCACTGAACTGTCCCCTTACACATGATTAAAATGGTCAATATTATGTTATGTCTATTTTCCCACAAAAAAATAATGAAAAAATGTTACCATCACACCCAAGTGTGTCCTCTAGGGACATTCTCCGCTGCACAAGCTGAGTGCACAAGTGTGCTGGCTCCTGGGATTGTCTCTAAAGGAGTCCATTAACAAGAAGAAGATATCAGTACCAGAGTCACAGAAAAATATGAAGTAACACAGATGCCTCAAATATGCAATAGCAATATTAATAGCTAACATGTATATACCAGGAGTTATTCTAAATGCTTTAGATTAAATCATTTGATGCTCACACAGACCCCGTATGAGGTAATATTCTTTTTAGGGCATTCTATGTATATGCAGAAACTGAGGCACAGAGTGGTTGAGCAACTTGCCTAAGAGCGAATATGCAGCCGAGGTGGCCTTGAAATCCGCTTTGATCTGGTTCCTAATCACAGTCTATAAGTGATGTCGAGAAGCTTTCATCCACTGACTAGAGCTATGTAGGTCAAAGAGCTTATAGCACATCAGAAGAGTGAGCAGTGGGTGAGGAGTCAAAGAGGAAGCTTATTCCACCTGAAGACTGTGTATTCAGGTGAAAAAGTCTAGGAGAGAAGAAAATATAACATCATTTTGTAAAAATGAGCTCATAGTCTAGTAAGAGGTTCTCCTATTCTTTTTCCTAAAATACATGAATTTGGAAAGCATTCAGAAAACCTTATATCTTGTGTTACTGGACATAATACAATCTGATGTTTAATACTGAAGAAAGTCTTTCTCAAATGTCCCAACAGTCTCTGGTGCCTAACAGGGACTCAGTAAATCTTGCTGAATTAATTAATGAATCCCTATCTCATTCCACATATAATAAAAATAAAATCTTCCTGGATTAAACATTTACATGGAAATAAAGAAACTGACAGTACTGAAAAAATAGAGGTGGACATTTATGCAATACTGGCAGCTGGGAAGTCTTTCTAACCATATATAAATTCCTAAAAAGTAGAAATGCTTGAAACACCTAAGTGTTATGTGTGAGTCTAAGGGTGGTAGGGAAGAAAAGAGATGACAGGGGAAGGAGTGAGCCATTCTAGATGGAGTCCTAGCACCCCAGGGTCGGTGGGAAATCCAGCAGTCAGCTACAGACCCAAATGAGTTTTTTCTGGGTGGTTCATCAGTTTTGAGTACTCATCTGGCTGGAGGAAGTTACCAAAACCACTTTTGAGCCCCTGGCCAGCACACAACCTTGAGTCAATAGAAGCTGCCCCATCAGAGACCACAGGGCGCCAGTGTTTACTTAAGCTCCTGTCTCAGCGTGGGTGAAGCTAAGACCCCAGAGGGCATCTGCCTGCCAGCTTATCCCCAGGTATCTGGAGAAGAAAAGAACATTCTCAATTTCAACTTGGTTTCATTACTTGCTTGGCTCAAAGCACATCTGCTAGAAGGAAGAACCCATTATTGTTTATAGTTCCAGACAAATTCTCTTGGTTTCTTCACTGCTGACCCAAAGGCCCTTTCTTTCCTCCTAAGAACACATGTGCAAGTCAGGGTTCAGAAAATGTTTGCTGACAAAATCAGTGAGCACTGGTCCAGAACATGTCAGTAAGCATACTCAGATATAACACTAACTAGTCTCATTTTCAATTCAATGCTGAACTGAGCCTCTGCGCAAGATGCTCCCTGATCCCCACTTTCTGTCTCCCTGTCGTAGGCGAACACTGCATGCCTCCTCTCCCCTCAAACCCCAATTTTCTCTTCTCTCAGTTCAGGATTTTTCACTGGAATCCTTCAGAAATCATTTTCTTACTTTGTCAAAACTGTACTGTCCCCAAAGGGAGATGAAATCTATAACTCGCCTAGGGTATTTTCATGAGTTGGCTGGCCCTTCCTTCTAGATTTTGGATTATTTTCATCTCTTTTGGTGCCTTTCATGGAGGGGAGTTATGCAAACATATACTCAGCAATCTTTGTTACTTTCTGCCATCTTTCTCAGAAACCTGTTTTTAAGCTCTGGCAATCACATAAGCCAAAGCAAAAGAGTATCTCATTTAAATTTGTACTGGTCTGATGTCCAACGAGGTTGGCTGTTATTTTTTTATGTGTCGTGTCCCTTTGTGAACTGCTGTGAACCACCTGTGTGACCTGCTGTTCATGTATTTTGCCCATTTTCCAATTGCAATGCTGATCTTTTTCTAATAATTGATAAAGATTACTCATAAAGGTGAAGAATATGAACTGTTTGCTTGCCTCGTATGATGTGAAAAACTTTAACATTTTGGTTATTTGCCTCATAAGTTGATACTGTTTTTGAAGTACCTAAAATAGTGTTCAGCATATAGGAAACAGTCACTAGATTATTTGTTGGAGAACTGATTGAATAAATAAATGAGTAAACAGATATGTTTTATTTTCATGTAGCAAAAATCCTGTCTCTTTCTTTGTAGTTTTTCCTCTGCTATCATGTTTAGAAAGGTTTTCCCAACCCCAAGATCAGACTGAGATTCAGTAACATTGCCCCTTCTAGAAATTATATTATTTCATTTTCTTTATATTTAAATACAATACAGCTAAATTTCGTCTCTCATATCTACATTAAGTGAGACTGATCTATAATTTTCTTTTTTGTACTGTAATCTCCTTACCTAATTTGGTATCAGGGTCATATTAACATAATACAATGAACCAAAGAAGTTTGCATCTTTTTCTGTGCCTAAATAGTTTTAAGAGTATGAGAGTTATATGTTTTTTAAATCTCAAGAGATCTCAAATCTAAAGACTTTCTGAGTCAGTTATCTGTCCTGGAGGTAATTATCTGACAATAATTTTCATCTTATATTTACTTATAATGTTGATCAGTCTAACATTTTAGAGGCTAACACTTTGAAGAGTGTACCTTTTCTTTGGCAAGGCGATGTTAGAATTCTCATTTGGTGTGAAAATTTGGGTGGGGTTAAATTACTGTTTAAACCTCAGTTTAACTTCTAATTATACTGTTCTCGTGGCCAAAGACCCTAAACCACTGATTTCTTGTTAGCACTAAAAGCCGCAATGTAACAGACTGGCTTCTTGTGAAATAGGAACCAAATACTGCCAGAACTGGAAGCCTCTAACAGGAAGTCATGACTTAGTGGTGAAATAACTAGAGAAAAGGAGGCATGTGAGGGTACGAAAAAGCAGCCATCCCTCTTTGGGGGCCTAGCTGTCACTTTGCTGCTGTTGTCTTTTAGTAAGTAATAGCCAAAGCTTTATCTTGGTCTAGAGCATGGTGACATTCTTAAGCGCAAAGAAAGGAAAATACGCTGAATTACTTGGGTAGAAAGTCTACAGTGAAAGGCTACAAATATGAGTAAGTCAAACAAATAATCACAGTGCAGCACGCTAATGTTGTAACAGAGGGAAGTGCAGGGCCTGAGAGGGAAGGTGGGAAGATTTTCGCCCACACACTTTGCAGGTCAGTGGGATGTTCTTATAAGGCTCTACTTGGCAGGAAGACACTGTGTTTTCAGGCACTGGGCATGACCCACAAGGGAAGGAACCCCGACTTTGATGTAGTGCATTGCAAGGCCCTGGGGAGACAGCACTGAGCAAGGCGCTCAGGGAGGGAGACAGACAAGTAAACAGAGGGGCTGCTCTGCAAGGGAAGGAAATTGACTTTGATCGCTGTTTCCACTCTAACGCCTGCCCTTAGCTATGGAGACAGCAGATCTGGAGCCACCCCAGCCAGGGCTTCCCAGCATGCTTTGAGCACATCCAGCCTGACTGAAGTGGGGGCCAACCTGTTATTATGTGATCTGGAAGCCTTCCCCACTCCAAGATTATCAAAATATTTTCCGGTATTTTCTTTTAATCTTTTATGTTTAATTATACATGAATGTATATCTAATAAACAAAGCATGAAAAGAGCTTCTATGAGACATTAAGATAAATATAAATGACCTAATAGAAAAACATGGGCAAAATATATGAATCAGTATTTCACATCAAAAGTAACAGAAATGGCCCTAAACTATATATCCATATCTAATTTTAAATGAGACATCTTTGTATATAAGATTGGCAAAAATGTTCAAACATGTGCAATGGATCTTAATGTCATTTTTCATAATGACTAAAAATCAGAAACTAAACACCTATCAAAAGATTGGATAAATTATGGTATGAATAAACAAGCCACACATAAGCCCCTCCACCCCAGTCTATGGTTATATTTTGGCAATTTCAGCACTCTCATGTGCTGGGATTCTTTTGAGCTCCATTCCCTTCATCCCATTTACAAGTCGGAGTAAAATGAAGAGTAAAGTCTATAATTCCAAAAGCAAATTTTCAAAACAATTAAATGGAAACTGTTCACAATACATCTTTCCACAATGCAGCCCGTGGGGTAACTGGGGTCTCCCTAACCCTATTCCTTCCACACACTTCCAAATCTCAGTACATGGCAACCCAATCCTTCCAGGTGCTCAGGCCAAGACACTGGAATTCTTGACTCCTTTCTTTTGCTTGCGCAGAATAACCAATCAGAAAATCCTGCCAGTTCTACCTTCAGAATACACCCCTCTCCATGCCCTACCTCAATGACAGCTGTCTTCGCATCTCACCTGTATCACTGCACTAGCCCCTCACCTGGTCTCCCTGCTTCTGCCCTGCCCCTACAGCTTGCAGACAGCTGCCAGAGAGATTCTGTTACAATTCACATCAAATCATGTCAGTTCTCTTCTCAGAACCCTCTGCTGTCTTTCTCCCTTACTCAGAGGAAAAGCCAAAGGTCTTACTTTAGCCTATAAAGCCCTCCACAGGCTCCCCACCCACTCGCATTATCACCACTCTGACTTCATCTGCTCCGTCCATTACTCCCTGCGCTGCAGCCAAGCTCACTGCTCTTGGAACATTCCAGGCATGTTCCTGCTTCAGAGGCTGTACATTGTCCATTCCCTTCCCTGATTAAGGAGTGGGGCATGCCATTCTCAGACACTTTCAGCTCTCTAACATGCAAGCAAAATGGTCTCTAGTAGGCCAAGAGCAATCTCTCAAACAGGAGCTGCAGCTTTTGGAAGTGAAAGACCCCAACGTGGGGGGAGGAGTTATACATAACTTACTTCATCCTCACAACAACCCCATGACACAGGACATTAGTCAACTTTTACAAGAGCAGTGTAATGTGAAGTAAGCACTTGATTAGGAGTAAATGAGAAATAGAATCTCACCATTTGTAATACATAATGAATTAATCAATTTAAGCATTAACCATCAGTGGCTGCTACAATCACAAAAAGGGAGACAGCCAGATACAATTTTCCTCCTAATGGAAGTACCATAATACCACCTAGGAAGGGTTCATTGTATTACTCTCTCAGAAAATAACAACATATTTGAGTGCTGACTGTTATCATCTAGAGCAAGTTGATCCATATACTGCCACCTTCCAATTTAAAAAGAAGTTTTCTTTCTGCTTTTCTGTGGTGTGTATGTATTTCAGTGCTAACAGTGGTTACTCTCTTGAAAGACCTTAAAGTCTTGAATCAGATTCATGATAAAGGCTTAAGGTCTTCATCAAATGCAAGGGCAGGGAGAAGAAGCCAGGATTGGACCTGAGCTACCTTTCTGCCATTTAGAGAGCTTGTCCCAAAGCATTTGGCCTGTGGAGGAACCAGTTCACTTCCTTATCTCTCCACCATTGCTCCAGGTTCTGAACAAGTGGATATTTTATATTCTGAGAAAGAGCTGTGGTCTCCAGGGGTTTTTCCCATTAAGACTTCTAACTAGTGCACTTTATCGTCAATCTCACGAATACCTATTGGCAGAATTCATCTAAAACACACACTTCAGGCCCTAAAGATGTAGTTATCCCTTTGGAAAATTGTTGACTTTGAGTCCATCTCATCACTTGGTTGTATTTCTTTCTTGATTAGGCCTGGGTCTGGTAGCCTGGGTCACTGGTTTTCCTCCATTTGCTTCTGCACTATTTAACTTTTAACTATCATCTCCCCTCTTTTGTCTTCCACTGCTGCACTTCTTGCTGTCCTTGCTACCCATTTCTTACTAAACCATTAATATTGGGAATCCACTTCACCAGAAAGACTCGGAAGCCCCACTTAGACTTCAGGGCCAAGTAGCTTTTTCTAATTCAGCTTTTTTAGTGATAAAACAGATGTTTTGCATCCATCTTCCTTATCTTGTGCCCCTTGTCCATTACTGTCTGTGCCCTATTGGTCAGAGCCCTGCGAGGAAAGACGGTTGACTGGCATTACCACTGCAAGGTATTTGGGGGTATCCATCACCTCTAATGATCTCTTCTCTTCTCTCTCTCAGTTTTGCTGACACTTTTCCTCTTACTCTCTAACTGTGGTATCTCCCAAAATTCTGCCTTAGGTCCTTTTCTTTCTTACTCATCATACCCTCCTTGGATAATCTCATCCACCCCCATAATTTTAACTACTTCCTATATCCCAGTGACCAGAAAAACTCCATCTGGAGTCCAGGTCCCTCCCCTCAGCTCTAGACAAATTTACCCACAGTTACTTCAAAGTCTCACTGACTTGCACCCAAACTGGGTATTTTCTTCCATGCTCTTGCTCACAGTGCCTGTATGACAGTCAGTGTCCAAAATGATGTGGTATAAAAAATCAATTACAGGCCAGGTGCAATGTAATCCCAGCACTTTGGGAGGCCAAGGCAGGAGGATCACCTGAGGTCAGGAGTTTGAGCCTGGGCAACAGGCAGAAGCCCCGTCTCTACTAAAAATACAAAAATTAGCCAGGTGTGGTGGCAGGCGCCTGTAATCCCAGCTACTCAGGAGGCTGAGGCATGAGAATATCCTGAACCCAGGAGGCGGAGGTTGCAGTGAGCCGAGATC
>NW_016108165.1:179303-183628 GCF_001604975.1 Cebus imitator | reverse complement strand
CTAGGTGACAGAGTGAGACCCTGTTTCAAAAAAATAAATAAATAAAAAAGAATCAATTACAAAAATAAATAAATATAAGATGAAATTCAACAGTAATAATATAGGTCCTGTTCCTGGGCTTAAGCAAAACACCAATAGCACAAGAACAGACTGGAGAAAAGATAGCTTAGCTGAAACACAGAGGAAAATTAAGTACGTTTGACAGGAAGCTCAGTGTGAGTCAACAGTGTGGCGTGGCTGCCAGAACAAAGCTAATGGAATCTCCAGCTGCCTTCTCAGAAGCACGATGTCCAGATGAGCAATGATGGTCCTGAAGGAGTTTATTTAGTTCTGGTACCAGTTCAGAGGAAATATACAGGATAAGGGTGAGGGAACAGAACTCTGTTCTATCCTAAGGAATGACAGTAAACCAGCAACATTAGGTTGGATATTTGCAGGGCTCTCAGATTGAAAAAAAAATTAGATGTGTTCTGTATATTCTAAAGAGGTAACACCAGGACCAATTTCTCACAGTCAGAACTATCATGTGATTATTTGGGCAGTTATGTAAATGGTTTCCTGTCATTGGAAGTGTCCAGATAACAAATGGCTGGCAAAAATGTGGCCACAATAGGGGTTGCTGTAATTCATCTTGGGCTAATCACCCTTCTTCACACCCCTATCTACTCCTGTCAAGTTCAAAATCTTTAATATGCCCTCTCTCACATACCTTATAATTAAGCAATCAACATTTCCCATTGATTATTTCTCTAAAATATTCTTATCTTTTCCCCTCTGCTGCATTCAAATTAATAACCTGGACTAAGTCAACTTGCACAGGAAAGAAGATTTTGTAAAAGGACATCTTCAAATCCCATCCCAATCAACCTGACTTCCAGAAGCTAAGTGGCAATCTGGAGTAACATTGTCACTTGTTTTGGCCACCCAGCATCTGTACCTTTTTCTAAATTTGGGGAATTCCCAACCTTATAAGTTTCTGGGAGAAAAGTGACCAGCTCTATTTATAGAAGCAAGAAATGATGGATTCTTTCTATTCTGGTCTCTGTTACAATGAAGGTACAGATTCTGATCACCTTTCCTGACAGTTTAACCTCAAGGTTGCTTCTGCAGATCCCACAACAGTGTTTTTTTATCTGCCTAATTAAATCATCATCTAGTTACCTGAAATGACATGCCCCCTGAATACAAGGTTTTGGGAAAGTGGGGAGTGAGGAACTGGAGGTTATTATATTAAGTGAAATGAGCCACTCACATAAAGACAAATATCACATGGTCTCATTCATATGTGAGGGCTAAAAAACTTGATGCCATGGACACAGAGAACAGAACAATAGATACCACAGACTGGAAAGGGTGGGGGTGGATGAAGAGAGGCTGGTTAATGGGTACAAATGTACACTTACATAGAAGGAAGAACTTTTAATGTTTAATAGCAGAATAGAGCAACTCTACTTAGCAACAATGTAGTGCATATTTCAAAGTAACTACAAGATAGGACTTTAATTGATACCAACACATAGAATTGATAAATACTTAAGGTGATGAATACCCCAAATAGCATGACTTGATCATTAAACATTCGATGCAGGTAGCAAACATATGCACCCCACAAATATATAAAATATTATTTATCAATAAAAAAAGATGAACTCTGGCCACTGACATGGAGAGAATTCTAGAATAAATTTTTAAATGAACAGACTAATGTACAGAACATTGTGTATCTTTTGTGTAAGAAAAGGAGGAATAAGAAGCTGTATATATATTTCCTTGTGTTCATATAAAGAAATACAGAAAAGATTAAAGAAAAAAAATTATAAAAATGGTTATTTGAGGGGTAAGGGTAAATAGGGTGGATGAAGACAGAGGTGGGGAATTCGTTTTCATTGTACATTTATTTGATAGCAATTTTAAAAACTAAGGCAAAAGTAGAAGAATTGACAGGAAGATCGGCAAAACTGCCCCAAAACAGATCCAAAGAAGGATTTAAGATTTAGGTTACATTAGCCCGGTGCGGTGGCTCACACCTGTAACCCCAACACTTTGGGAGGCTGAGGCAGGCAGGTCACAAGGCCAGGACTTCAAGACCAGCCTGTTCAATATGGTGAAACCCCGTCCCTACTAAAAATACAAAAATTAGCCAGGCGTAGTGGCGCGTGCCTTTAGTCCCAGCTAAGGGAAAGAAACCACACATAAAAGGACCACATAGTCTATTATTCCACTTATATGAAATTTCTAGAAAAGGCACATCTATAGAGACAGAAAGCAGATCAGTTGCTGCCTGGGGCTAGAGATAGGAGTGAGGAGTGACTGCAAATAGGCTCAGGGAATTTTCTGTGGGGCTAGAGGTGTTCTAAAACTAGACCATACTGATGGTTGCATAACCATACAAATTTACCCAAAGTCAACCAATTGTATGCTTACAATGGGTGAATTCTATAGTGTGTGTATGTGTATACGTACGCACGTATACACACACACACACACACACACACACACACATATATACACACACACACATACCTCAATAAAACTGTCTTTACAAACCACTGAAATTTGTGGAAATGGGTTCCCAGGATGTTAAGCCAAGGAAGACAGAATATAATATTGGATCAAGCTAAATGTATTAATATGTGTGTGCGCTTACCAGAGATTCTAGATTTAATGCATTAGCTCAAGAACTAAGTGTTTGCCTGATTGATAGAAGGACATCTTTAAGGTGCTGAAAGGAAAAACAAAACAAAACAAAATTTAAAACCGTCAACCCATAATTCTATGCGCGCTGAAAATATTTTTCAAAATGAGGTAGAAATATACATTCTCAGACAAACAAAACTGAGAGAATTCACTGCCAGCAGACCTAAACTACACGAAATGTTGAAGGAAGTTCTTCAGGCAGACAGAAACTTGAACCTACACATTGAAATGAAGAGTGCTGGAAATGGAATAAATACAAGAAAACAAAAGTTTAGTGTTTTTTCTTTATTTTAATTGACTGAAAAGATAACTGGTTGTCTAAAGCAAAATTAGTAGTAGCGTATCATATGTTTATGGCATATGTAAAGGTAAAATGCATGACAATAGCACAAAGAATATAAGAATGGAATTGGGAATATACTAGTGCAATGTCCTTATACTGCTAATATTATAATGATATAACATTATTTAAAGGAAGTCTCCAACTAAAGATGTATAATTTACACTTCAGGAAAACTGCAAAAAAATGAAGTTATGAAATGTAAGTTAATAGTGGAGATAAACAGATGGTATATTTTAATATAAACATTTCAATAATCATACTTTATGTGAATGAATTAAATATGCCAATTAAAACAAGGTGAGAATGCATTAAAAAGCAATATCCCATATCAAACATAGACACAGAGAGGTTAGAAGTAAAACAATAGAAAAAGATACACCATGCAAACACATATAAAAAGAAAGCGGGGCAGCTATATTTACATAAGAAAAAAATAGACTTCAAAACAAGAAATAGCATCAGGGACAAAACAAGACATTAAATAATGGAAAAGGCTTCTGTTCTCCAAGAACTAATTCCAAACGTGTGAAACTAGAAATGGAGCATCAAAATGTGTGAGGTAAAAACAAATACAACTGGAAGGAGAAATGTGGACATTATGGACAAATCTACAATTACTGGATAGAAACTTTCACAATTCCTGTCTCAGTAACTGGTAAAAGTGAACAGAAAATCAGTAAGGATAGAGAAGAACTGAATAACATTATCAACCAACCTGGCATAATTAACATTTATAGAACATTTTACCCAATGAGAGAAAAATACGTATTTTTTCAAGTGGTTATGTACATGAAGTGAAACTATATTGTTGGCCATGATGTAAACTTAACAAATTTTAAAGAATAGAAATAATATACAGTTTGTTCTTAGATCATAATGGAATTTAACTAGAAATTAAAAACAGAAAGCTATCTAGAAAGTCCAATATTGGGAAATTAAACAAACTTCCACGCAACCCTTGGATCAAAGAGGAAATCTCAGAGGAAAATTAAATAATATTTTTAAATGAATTAAAATGAAAATGCAACATATCCAATTTTGTGGATGCACCTAAAGCAGTGCTTAAAAGGAAGACTGGCCGGGCATGGTGGCTCATGCTTGTAATCCCAGCACTTTGTGAGGCCAAGGCAGGCTGGATCACATGAGGTCAGGAATTTGAGACCAGCCTGGCCAACATGGTGAAATCCTGTCTCTACTAAAAATACAAAAATTAGCTAGGCATAGTGTCGGGTGCCTGTAATCCCAGCCACTTGGGAGGTTGAGGCAGGAGAATTGCTTGAACCTA
>NW_016108165.1:168676-178178 GCF_001604975.1 Cebus imitator | reverse complement strand
AGTGAAACTCCATCTCAAAAAAAAAAAGAAAAAAGAAATAAAATTTGTAGTTGATAGCCTTCCCAAAAAGAAAAGTATAGGCCCAGACCTTTTCAATGGTGAATTCTACCAAACATTTAAGGAAGAAGGAATACCAATTCTATGCAACATCTTTCAGAAAATACAAGAGGAGGGAGAACTTCTGATTTCATTTTATGATGCCATCATTATGCTAATATCAAAACCAAAGATAGTACAAAAAAGGAAAACTGCAGACCAATATCCCCCATGGACAGACACACAAATATCTTTAGCAAAAATATCAGCAAAGCAAATCCAGAAATATATGAAAAGAATGATATGCTACAACCAACTAAAGTTTATCCCAGAAGTTCAAGGCTGGTTAAACGTTCAAAATCAAGCAGCATAATTCACCATAGTAACAGACAAAAAAATAAAAAACATATTATCATTTTTACAGATGCAGGAAATGCAATTAACAAAATTTAACTCATGAGAAGAAATCTCAGCAAACTAGCAATATGGGGGAACTTCCTCAATTTGGTAAAAGGTGCCTACAAAAAGCCTACAGCTAACATAATTAAAAGGTGAAAAATGGAATGCTTTCCCTCTAAGATCAAGGATGTCTACTCTTGTCATTTTTATGCAACATTTATAGTATTGCAGGTTGCAACCACAGACAAGGCTATCAGAACTATGGGATATGAGGTCAGTGAAATCAATTGACAAACCAATTCTAAAATTGATATAGAAAAACAAAGGACCTAAAATAGCCAAAACAACTCTGATAAAGAAAAAGTTTGAGGGCTAAAATTAACTGATTTCAAGAATTATTATAAAGCTACAGTCATTAAACAACATGTTGTTGGTATAGAACAAATAGATGAATGGAAGAGACTAGAGAATCCAGAAATAGATCTACATAGATATGGTAAATTGACTTTTTTTTTGATACGGAGTTTTACTCTTGTCGCCCAGACTGGAGGGCAGTGGCACGATCTTGGCTCACTGCAACCTCTGCCTCCTGGGTTCAAGCAATTCTCCTGACTCAGCCTCCCGAGTAGCTGGGATTACAGGCACCCACTGCCACACCTAGCTAATTTTTTTGTATTTTTAGTAGAGAAGGAGTTTCACCATGTTGGTCAGGCTGGTCTCTAACTCCTGACCTCAGGTGATCCTCCCACCTCAGCCTCCCAAAGTGCTGGGATTACAGGCAGGATCCATTGCGCCCTTCAAGTAAATTGATTTTTGATGTAGTTGCAAAAGTAAATCAATGGAGTAAAGGCAGTCTACTAAATAAATAGTACTGGAACAAATGAAATTGGTATGCAAGAAAACAAACAGTGATATAAAGCTCACAGTATTTATAAAATTCAATCAAAATGGATCATAGATCTAAATATAAAATATGTAAAATTATAAAACTTTTAGAGGCCAGGTGCAGTGGCTCACGCCTGTAATCCCAGCACTTTAGAAAGCCAAGGTGGAAGGATTACTTGAGGCCAGGAGTTGGAGCCAGCCTGTGGGCAACATGGAGAAATTCTGTCCTCTCTACAAAAAATACAACAATTTTCAGGGCGTGGTGGCGAGCGGCTATAGTTCCAGCTACTCAGGAGACTGAGGTGGGAGGATCACTTGGGCCCAAGAGGTCAGGGCTGCAGAGAGCTATGACCATGCCACTGCACTCCAGCCTGAATGACAAAGTGAGACTCTGTCCCAAAAAGAAAAAAAAAAAAAAACTTTTAGAAAAAAACAGAATAAAATCTTCAGGATCTTAGGCTAGATGAAGAGTTGTTAGATTTGACATAAATGCATGATTCACAAAAGAAAAATTGTATTGGGGATTTCATTAACATTTTAAAATTTTAGTTCTTCAAAAGAGAATGAAAAGAAAAACCTATGGGCTGCTAGATAATATTTGCAAATTAAATATGCAACAAAGAACCTATATCCAGAGACAAAAACAGTGCCTGGCTCTTGGTATTGTTTTAAAAACTAAGGGAGTTAATACAAGTCCTTAGTGTAGTGCGTGGCATGTATAAACCATTTAAGAAAAGTGAACTATTGTAGCTTTATTATTACTGTTATTATAGGATTCTTTAAAATTGATAAAAAGATACAAGCAAATGTTCATCAACGAATTGTTAAATTATGTTATATATATTACAAGGAATATTTGACAGTGGTTTAAAGAATGCAGTAAATCTGTATGTACTAACCTGAAAAGGTGTTCAGAACACCTTTGTTGTGAACAAAGCAAATTGCAGGGCAGTCAGTATAATATGAGCCCAGTTCTGCAAGAAGAACATTATATATTTTCTGGAAAATTTTGTAGAATGGTACTCAGTAAACTGCTAACAGTTGTTATCCCTGGAATGGGGAGTGGAATGAGAAGGAGAGGAAAGGGAAGGTTGCGGGTAGGGAAATTTAAAGGGGGTCTTCATTTTTCATTCTATTTGTTAATATAAGAATATATTTCTTACTTATAAAACGAAAAATACAAATAAAAATAATTTTTTAAAAGACCAATGATAAAAAATAACTTTGTGATTTTCTTCATTGATGGATTCAAGTGGATGAAGTACAAGCTTACTTTGGACTGAAAAGTTTGCCCAAAACCAGCCAGAGCTTCCGTTTGTAACAGCCAACATTGATGGAGTGCTGCTTGCTGGCAGCACAAAGAACTGAGTTATTGTCCTGGTTGTGCCAATAACTAGCTTTGCTATGCTATTATTATAAATGTTAAACTATAAACTGGAATCAAGTGTTTTTTCTCTGTCTTCCCAGCCTGTAACACAGGCCCTCGTTTGGAGTTAGTGCTCTGTTAATGGGAGGGACTGACAGGAGTTGAATTGAAGCAGCTGTAACAGCCCTGCCCAGGCCCCGTCGCAGTGCCACATGATCACCATCTAGTGGAAAAAAGGATTACTGCAGAATTTAGCTAGGAGACGAAAAAGACGTATTTTGTGGCGTGTTCCAGGGACAGATGCGTGTCAGCAGAAAAGCACTGACTATGTATGATCTTTCGTAGAGAGTGTTCCCAACCATCAGGGTTTATGTCTTGGAGTGCTGGTAAGATGACACCTCTGGTCACTGCCCCACGTATCTCTAAGTTGCGAAGTGTGCACTCTTGCCTCCTCCCTGTTCTACCCAAAGGAATGAAACTTGTGTGATAATAAGCACACACACCCATGCCTTCCCAACGTTGATGGAACACTAATAAACTTCCCTAAGCCAGTCTCCTTAAGACGAGATACAGAAGAAAGACTTGGAAATCGACTATTCTATAATCTTTGCACTGCAGGCAAAGATGCAGGTGGCATCTTTCTGAATCATCTACTGAAACTGTATAGTGAACCTTTAAAATGTCTGTCATTCCAAAGGACAACAAGGAAACTCATCCTGAGTCAGTAATGCTCATGAAGGTGATGGGAGCAGGTGTTCTTCTACTGCCTCCTTTAAGTAGCTTCACAGTTAAGGAAGCAGCTGAGTAATGCAGAGGCCAGGAGGTATTGGACCCTGTGCTTATGGACGCGTGGACTCAAAAGCAAATGATGTAGGGACAAACTGGCAGTTAGAGAAGTGTCAGTGTTCATACAGTCCTGATATTCACTTGCTAAGTAGAACAAGCTTCCTCTAAAACTGTTCAACAGACAGCAGAAATCTAAGAGACAAACAGTGTGTAGCCTACAGTGAATGGGGAGAATCTCCTGGCACACATTCTGGAAGTATTCATACATTATTAAAATCTTTTTGTAATCACACCTCTTTATCCACACAATATGTGCCTAATGTATGTGGGAAGAAAAACACTTGCGAAATTTGGCGAGAAGAGGACTGCAGTATGAGAACATAGCATAGAGCAGAATACCAGGCAGAAGTACATTTGTGGTGGGCTGCTTTGGATGAGTGCAGACATGGGAGAGTTTTTTCCTACAACCGTGCGGTGAAGTTGCAGAGAAATTAGAAATAATGAACAAGATGAATAAATGCAGCTACTCCGAGCCTAAAAAAAGCAAGAAGTCCTAATATCTATTTATATGCAAGTCACTGGGGACTGAAGTGGTTCTTCCTAATGGCTGGAAAACACGGAGTAGCAATAAGGTCTGTAAGCGGAATGTTTTTAAGACCTTATCGTGAGGACACAGATGGAGATAAAGAACGTTTGAGGTGTCGAGAGTACATTTTGAAACGGTAATGGAATAAGTAGGAAGATGTGCTCTTCCAAGTATTCCTAATTTCATACTAGTAAAAGTCAATTGTCCTGCTGGTACTAAACAAGCTCGGTGTCAGCATTAAGAAGAAGCTGAAACGAGTCACACGATGAGAAACGAGCTAGAATGTGAAGGGTTCCAGTCACTCCTTACGGTCCAGGGGGAATGCACCCTTTCGAGATGTCTCCCTGCCCGCTCCTGCACAGAGACAGTCGCCTGGGATTGTGGCCGCAACCCGCCTCCCTCCGCTAGAGTCAGCGTCGGTCTGGAGTCCCTGAACCCCGCGGGCAGGCGCCACCTGGCCTCCGGCCCGCTGCCCTGCACAGCGGCGACGCTGGCTCGACGTACGATTTGGCTTTCCGTCGATCGGCCTCGTCCGCAGTACCGGGCGCCGGGAGCGGCTGCGCCAGGCGCGCCCATAGCCCCGCGGCTTCCCGCGGCCACCACGCGGCAGCTCTGCGGGCGGGTGCCCGGGGACGCGAAGGCCCGGCGGGATGGCGGCGCCCCTACTCACGTAGCGCTGTAGCTTCCTCTCGGGGGGCGACTTAACGAGCCAGCCAGTGCACACTGCGTCGCCCGCACTCATCGCTGCCGCCGCCGCTTCCTCCAGCTGGGCCGGCCGCCCACTGCAGAAGGAAGTCAGGCCAAGGATGCCGGCGGGGCGGACCCAGCACCCGCCCGCCCAGCGCCGCCCCGAGCGGCCGCTGCGACCCCCGCCTCCGGCCGCGACGGCCCCCAATGAGGGAACCAACTCCGCCTGCGACCCAAAACGGCGGGAAAAACTGGCAGCTAACCCTGGGAAGCCCCTTCGAGCAAGTGCAGCGCCGCCAGCGGCTGTGTCCTGTGAATCCTAGGCAGCACGTCGTCTGCCACTCTCACGCAGGGTCACGAGAAACCGCTCGGAAGGACCTAATCAGCCACGCCAACGCCCACGTAGCACCCACATCTGCCATGTGTATAGTTTAGGGACACACAAAAGCAAGGCTCCTCTTTGACTTCCCTATTCCACTTGATTGTATTTTCCATGTCCCTCCCGCAAATGTCCGTGTATTCAGTGATAAGCTCTGCCAGCTAACTGTCCGAATGAACACAAACGAACCAAACTCAAAAGGTAGTGCTGTTTCCACTCTCTTCTCACTCTAACGTTTTAAAAGATGGATCTAAAGCTGATTGTGGCAACTAATGTGCTGACCACGCTAAACAAAAATAACAATCACGAGCATCTAACACTTGTGACCTTCCTTACTGCCAAGCTAACACGATGCCAGCGATTGTGCTAAGCACTTTATAGGCGTTATCTCATTGAATCCAGACAAACACCCTGTCAGATGGCTTTTATTATTATCTCAATTTTGCAGGTCACTAAAATGAAAAACAGGATGACAATGTCACTTGTGGACATCCACACAAGTAGAAAATCACCCATATGCAACCAGAGCTGTCTCAGGAGCCCACCCACTTAAGCACCACCGTCTGCTTTTTATGTGCATCATCTGACACTTGCTAGCATCTTCCACAGTATAACCATCCTCCTATCCTTTCAAACTAGATGCTTCAGTGTTATGAGCTAACATGATAAAACTAGTGGACTCCATCAGCATGAGCACACTGGCTTATACTGATTTTCTTGTGTAACATTATGTCAGTGTGAATAACAGGTTCAGTAAGTCAATGGATGACAGTGCCAGCAGAAATGTGAATTTTAAATAGCGAATCCATGTACAAAATTAGTACCTGGTCAACTTAGAACAAAGTGCTGCCCCTTCCAGATGACAGTCCAGGTGGCTGCCTAGTCTTCCCCCGGAATTCTATGTTATTAGGGGTTCATTGTTGGTCTCTGCCTGTGGGCAGCTTGATCACTTATCAGTGGCTGTGGCCATATCAACTGTTGCCAGTCCCTGAGAGCCTGACTATGCATTGCTAATTCTCTAAGCCTTGCTCACACCTCTGTTTTAAAAAACTCCCTTAATTATACTTTTTCCTCATTTCAACCCCTTGAGTCTACCATTTGCTTCCTTTAGAAACCTTGACCAACAGACCTGATCATGAGAAACTCACTATGACACTCCGGGTGTGAGTCCAGGAAATGGTGATCACGCAGCAGCAGGGGCCACAGAGACGTGAGCCACCTGCTCAAGCAACTTTCCCAGACCTTCCAGACCTGCTTGAGTCTGGTCTCAAATACGCCGCTTCCAGTATAGGACCAAGTACCACCAAATTTATCAGAGGCAGCTGAACTTACAAGGTTCCTTGGTGCCCCATAGTCAAGCAGTCAGACTTTGCCACAGCCCAGTAGCAAGCTCAAAGCTGTTGGACAAAAGGAAAATACTTCCTTCGTGGTAAAGGGCATAGTTTACTTCAAAACTCTTGGTGTTTGTTGTATGTGTTTCTCCTATTGGGACTTTCCAGAGACTCCATGTAGCCTCCCAATGTGTCGAAAGATCTGTGCTTGTTGAATCTACATGGTCATAAGGGTCAAGTGGCATGGACCTGTCACAGAGCCTTTTCTCGCTCTGGATCTCTCCCTGAAAACATGCAACCCTACAGATTACTTGCTGAGTGTATTGGTGTGGCACAATTAAATGTAGCATATGTTGCCTACAAAATTCAAACACCCACACCAAATGCTATGACTTTCTGAGCAATAAGTGGTATGAGGTGCAACAACATGTTGAATAACCAACATGGTCCAGATCATCTAAAAACTTCACTCAGGTTCAGGCTCCTGAGTTTTCATGGTGCTTTTCTCCCACCCTGTGGTGTACTTGTATCTTAATAAATCATCTATGGGATTCGCTACCTCTTGATCACCAGGTCCAATATGTATGTCATCGGTGTAATAAACCAGCACAATGTTCACAACAATCAAGCTCCATTCACCGTGGATTATGACAGTGAGCCAGAGAATAGATAGAGCCCTAAAGTTGTACTTCTGTTCCCGCCAGATGAAAGCAAGCTGCTTCTGGTACTCTTTGCTGAATGGGAAAAAATAACATTTGGCAGATGAATAGCTGTATCCCAGGTGCCAGGGGGCTGTGTTGATTTGCTGTAGGAAAGCCGCGTCATCTAGAATAGCAGCTTCAGTTCAAATCACAACTTGATTAATTCTATAATTACCCACTATTCATCTCCGTACTGGCCAGATAGGTTAAATAAAAGTGTGATATAAGTAATTATTCCTGTATCTTTTAAGGTATACTGTTCTCCCTGCCAGAGAAATCCAAATTGTTCCTTTCATATAAACCCATCCTACCTTTTTTGCACCCCAGCCTGGGGAGAGGAGAGAATTTGAAAAGTAAGTGATTTTTGGCACCTGGAGTCCCTTTGTGGTTTCCCTGTTCACTTTTTATTTAAAATAGGCTTTGTTTCACAGTTCATTAACTTTTAGAAATTTTATAACTACAAACTTGTGAAAATAAATGTCCACTAGTACAGAAGACTTTCTATCTCAATTACATCATGATAAGAAAAGTGGTTATGCATCTGACTTATTCACTATGAAAAGATAATTTGAAAAGAAAATTCTGGACCATAGACAGGCATGAGAGCCAATAACGAGGGAAAGGACTGCACCTTCCTATATCTCTTACCTCCCACCCACCTCTTGATTTAATAAATCTAAGAAGCATGTGAATTAAAGGCCTAGAGTGCTATGGTACAAGCTCATATAGATAGGGGAATACTCTTTTTCCCATATAGGCATCCATGAAGGACTTCTCTAAGAGTGAAAACCGTATAATTTTCATCTGGAATATGAAATTTGACTTTATTATTATCAATGATAGTCTTTCATCATTTCCATCATTGTTGTATTTAAAATTGCCCAAAATTGGTCAGGTATGGTGGTTCAGACCTGTAATCCCAGCCCTGTGGGAGGATGAGGCAGGAGGATCCATTGAGCTCAGGAGTTCGAGACCAGCCTGAGCAACACAGGAAGAACCCCATCTCAAGATAAAAAAATGAAAATAAAATTGCACAAAATTGTTGTCATAAGTCCAAATCAAACACTTTTCAATTCATTCTATGAAGCCAGTATTACTCTGATACTTCCTAATCCAGAAAAAGTTAAAAAAAAAAGGCTACATACCAATATGCCTCATTAATATAGACACAAAACTCCTTAGAAAAATACTAGCAAATAGAATCCACAAACACATAAAAAGAATTATACACCATGCGTCTCAGAGATGCAAGGCTTGTTCAATATTTGAAAGTCAATTAATGCAATACAGTACATTAACAGACAAAAGAAGAGAAATCATATAATTATATCAGTTGATGCAGAACGAACATTTGACAGAATCCACACCAATTCATGACAAAAACTCTCAAAAAACTCAGAAAATGGGGAAATTTCCTCAACTTATTAAAGAACATCTACAGAAGACCTTCAAGTAACATCCTCCTTCCTGGTGAAAACCTGGACACTTTCCCCTTAACTGGGAACAAGGCAAGGATATCCACTCTCACCACTTGTATTCAACATCGTACTAGAAGTTCTAGTTCAGTACAGTAAGATAAGAAAAAGAAACAAAGGGCATAAAGATTGGGAAGAAAAAAAGTCTCAATTTGCAGATAACATAATTGACTCCAAAGAAAATCTCAAGGAATGTGCAAAAACAACTCCCAAAACTAAAAAGTGAGTTTTGAAAGGTTGCAGGATACAAGGTCAACACATAAATCTCTTTATATGACTTCAAGGCTTATTATAAAGCTACAGTAATCAAAACTTTTTGGTATTGGTGAAAGGATAGGCATATAGATAAATGGTATGGAATAGAGAGCCTGGAGATAGGCTCACACAAATTCATCCAATTGCTTTTTGACAAAGGTGCAAAAGCGACTCAATGGAGGAAGGATAGTCTTTTCAACAAACTGTGGCAACTGGACACCCACAGGCCAAAAACAAACAAAAAACCTCAAATGAAACTTATACAAAAATAAACTCAAAATGGATCCTAGATTTAAATATAAAATGTAAAACTACAAAACTTTTAGAAGACAAAATAGGAGAAAATCTTTGGGACCTACAACCTGGTGATGAGTTCTTAGACATGGCACCAAAAATACAATCCATAAAAGAAAAAATTAAGGCCAGGTGCAGTGGCTTATGCCTGTAATCCCAGCACTTTGGGAGGCCAAAACAGGAAGATCATTTGAGCCCAGGAGTCTGAGACCAGCCTGCAACAAAGGGAGACGACGTCTCTAGACCAAATTAAAAAAAAAAAAAAATTAGTCTGGTGTGGTGGTGCACACCTGTAGTCCCAGCTACTCAGGAGACTGATGCA
>NW_016108165.1:160034-167896 GCF_001604975.1 Cebus imitator | reverse complement strand
GCAAGTCAGCTGGCCGGGTGCATTGGCTCACACCTATAATCCCAACACTTTGGGAGGCTGAGGCGGGTAGATCACCTGAGTTCAGGAGTGTGAGACCAGCCTGGCCAACATGGCGAAAACCCGTTTCTACTAAAAATACAAAAATTAGCCTGGCGTGGTGATGCGTGCCTGTAATCCCAGCTACTCGGGAGGCTGAGGCAGGAGAATCACTTGAACCTGGGAGGCGGAGGTTGCAGTGAGCCAAGATTGAGCATTCCAACCTGTGTGACAGAGCAAGACTCCATCTAAAAAAGAAAAAAAGTCAGCAAAATCCCCACATTGGGCCAGGCACGGTGGCTCATGCCTGTAATTCCAGCACTTTGGGAGGCCAAGGCAGATGGATTGCTTGAACCTAGGAGCTCGAGATCAGCCTGAGCAACACAGTGAGACCATATGTCTACAAGAAATACAAAAACTTGTTGGGTATGATGGTGTATGCCTGTAGTCTCAGCTACTTAGGTGGCCGACGTGGGAGGATTACTTGAACCCAGGAGGTCGAGGCTGCAGTAAGATGTGATCACACCAATGCACTCCAGCCTGAGTGACAGAGTGAGAACCTGTCTCAAAACAAAACGAAATCATCACAATGATTTCCTGACCTATGGGATGAGGCCATCATGGCAGAAAGGCCCAAGTGGAAACCCCTAGAGTTTCCTCTTCTCACAAAGTATAAATCAAAACAAATAATACCACATACTTAGGAGCAATTTCAGAAATTAGTTCCTTCATCAAATACTTGAAAAATGCAGTGAAGGATATTCCTATCACAGCCTCATTTAATTCATCGGTTTAGCCTGCAGTGCAGTTAGTTAGGTCTTGGTGAACGTGGCAGTTTTAAAACAGGACTCCAAAATTCCTTGACACTCCTCCCATTGAGATGTGGGGTAAATGTTCCCTCCCATTAAACCTGAGCAGGCTTGTGGCTGCTTCAACTATAGACTGCAACAAAAATGAGACTTCCTAAGCTGAGTCATAAAAGGTGATGCAGCTTTTTGCCTTATTTGCTCTAACACTTGCTTTGGAGGCTCTGAGCCACCAAGTACAGAGTCCAGCTAGTCTAAGGCTGCCATGACATAAAGACAGGCTCTGTGTAGTAGGTGCTGTAGTTCCAGTGGAACCGGCCTTCCAGCCATGCTAGTATAGGCAACAGGCAAGTTAGTGAAGAAGCTTCCAGAAGATTATAGCCTCCGGCTATCCTGTCACCCCTATCCATCAAGTCATCTTAGCCAAGACCTCAGATATTATAGAGCAAAGAGAAACCATTCTCATTGTGTCCTGTCTTGATTTCTAATCTGAAGAACCTGTCAGCACAATGAAATGGCTGCTTAATGTCATTAAGTTTGGGGATGGTTTGTTATGCAGCAGTAGAAACCTAGACCGTGGACATTAAATGACTGTGGATTACTGAAAGCATAATCATATGGTTATTTCAATTGCTGCTATGGCTCCAGATGTGATCTATTTGCTAAAACAATTCCATACCTCTTCCAACATGCTGTATGCAGCTATTCATCTGGCCAATGATAAAATGGCCTGTTGAAGATTCTGCTGTGTTGCTGGTTGGGATACAACATTCTTGTGAAGATCTGGAGCATACACTGAACTAGAAACCACTAAATGGTGCAGTTTTTCTCATGGCCAGAGTATAAGAGGTCTGGAAAATAGAGTTGAGGTGGGTAATGGCATATCTCACTGGTATGCTGAATAATCTGCCTTCAGAATTTTTGCTTCTCAACCTCATGACTTTGTATCTGGCTGGTTTAGATTCCAGTACCCAGGAAAAATGAACTTCTACTTAGAGACATGAGAATGGCTCCATGAACTTGGAAACAGAGCCACTTCTGGCTCCTCATGCCATTATCCTACCCTCTCCTCTCCAGCTGACTTCCAGTTACAACTCGTTGGCCAGAACTGTGCTACATGACCACCCTAACTGCAAGAGAGGCCAGTAAATGATGTGACAAAGGGATCTAACTGGCTTAGAGCAACTGTGATGCATCCCCTGCTGCTAGGCATAGTGCTGACCTGGCCAAAACTTGGGCTCCATTACGGAGGAAGAAGAGGAAAGGGATGGCTCTTAGGTAGCCAACTAACAGTGCTTACCACACATGACCTAATGAAACTTTTAAGAAGCAATAAATCTCTACAGGACCTGAGGGCAGGAGGGCAGGCTGGGAACTAAAGAGCATCCATGGTAGGTGGGGGCATTGTTAGGGGCTTTTCTCTTAAGAGTACAAAAATAGTCATATTTAGAGCGATTGTTTACATTCCTTTCTTTAAATGTGACTTTCTGCTTTTACCTCTGCAAACATCCACGAAAGTCTCATTTAATGGTAAAACTTGGCATGGTGTGGTACTGTGAAGGTGAGAGATGAGACATAAACAATTTTGAGGCCTATCTTTAACGTTCACTCACCCTACTCTTTAAACCTGTTCTTTACTGAATCCCAGAGTCTATAATACCCTTCCAATAATAACAGTCTTGTTTCTTTTACTTCCAAACAAAACATTTTTAACTGGAACAAGATTTGGTACTAAAAGGAACATCTTCCATGATTCTTGCATTCAGACAAATGCAAGAATTTTGTTTTGGTTATCTGACCAGATGTGGTGAAAAATAATCTGGTATGGGAATCTAATAGCTTAAAGCATTTTTAGCAAAATAGCTCCTTTAATCCTTGTACGTTCTCACCTGAACGCCATCATCCACTGCAGTTAATGCTCTGGGATAGGCTTCTTGGTCCAGGTATCATCTCCACATGAACCTCTATTGCAGCATCTATGCCAGGAATTCAGCCTGATTTAGAATGATCTTCTCTCCTTTTGGGTCAAGAACTTTCACATATCATTTACATAAATATTACCTGTTACTGTTTTCATATGCAAGCTTTCTCTTGCTGCATGACTTAAATTGTTCAGTTGAGGTAATGTAGAGGTTAATGTTAGTTACAGGCCTAGAGACATTAGGGTGGGAGAGTAGGAAGGGTATGCTTTTGCTTCCCTGCTAATTCCCTCAGGAGAGAGTAAGGAACCTGCAATCAGATAAAGGTGAGGGTTGTTTAACAACGGAGGCTTAGTAGGAGCTGGGGATTCCGGGGACTCTCAATTCTCCAATTTATTCCCACTTCAAATCCCAGTGTTCTATACTTTTCTGATCATGGCTCCAACCTTTGCTAAGAGACCTGAGAAGGTTGTGAATTCACTGAGATTTGTAATTTGGAAAGGTGATGGGTCAAAATTTTAAAGTTTGGTTTTTAGTTGTTTTATTCTTGTGCCTGTAAGAGATAAATAATTCCTTAAGCATTGTTATAGAAATTCCCTGGATTTCTGTCTATGACCCAAACCAAAAATTCGAGGAATTTGGCTGTCATTTAAATGATCCAAAACTGTGATGAGTGGCCTTCCTATCCCACAATTCTTGAAATCTTGTGCAACCTTCACCAAAATGTAATTTTAGAGCCTTTTATCACCTCGAAAAGAAACTCCGTGCCCATTAGCAGCCATTCCCCATGTTCCCTAAATTCCTAGGCCGAGGCTACCACTAATCTGCTTTGGGTCTCTAGATTTGCATAGTCTGGATATTTCCTATAAATTGATTCACACAAAATGTGGCCTTTGGTGTGTGGCTTTTTTCACTAAGCCTAATGCTTTTCAGTGTTGTATCCATCAGTATGTCATCCCCTTTTATGGCTGAATAATAGTCCATTGTATGGATAGACCACATTTTGTTTATCTCTTCATCTGTTCATTTTGGTTGTTTCTGCCTTTTGGCTATGTGAATAGTTCTGCTATGAATATATGTGTACAATCATCTGTCTAAAAATCCATTTTCAATTATCTTGGGTCTATAACTAGGAGTAGAATTGGTGAGTCATATGATAACTCTATGTTTGACCTTTCAAGGAATTGCCTGATCGTTTTCTTTTCTTTTTTTTTTTTTGTTATTGTTTGAGACAGAATCTCACTTGGTCGCCTAGGCTGGAGTGCAGTGGTGCAATCTCGGTTAACTGCAAACTCTGCCTCCTGGGTTCAAGCACTTCTTTCCCTCAGCCTCCCAAGTAGCTGGGATTACAGGCGCCCACCACCATACCCGGCTAATTTTTGTGTTTTTAGTAGAGACAGGGTTTCACCATCTTGGCCAGGCTAGTCTTGAACTCCTGATCTTGTGATCCACCCGCCTCAGCCTCCCAAAGTGCCGGGATTACAGGTGTGAGCTACCGCGCCCAGCCCATGCCAGACCACTTTCTAAAGTGGCTGCATCATTGTACTTGATGATGAAGTGCTGTTTCAGATGACCAACATTATGGTTTGGTCAGACAACACCCAGTTTATGATGGGCAGCTCAGGTCTTAAGACCACATGTATCACAGTCATTCTGTTTCAGTAAATAACTCCAGCAAGCCAGGAGCTTTTCCTCCTGGCAAATTATTATTTTTGTGTGTGTGGAGGGCTTAGCTTTAAGTTTATTTCAAATTCCAGAGGCCTGAACTGTGAGTCTCTTACTAAGGCTTGGAAAAGGCTCTGTGTAGCATACTAATGGGATATGCCATCTCCAGAAAATGGCCCACTGAGTATTGTGCTTCTTTTTTAGCAAGCAGAAGGTTCCAGGTAAGGCAACTTGTCTTTCTCTTTGGAGGGACCATCTCAACATGTCTCAGCCCACTGGATGCCCAGAAAGTTCACTGAGGTGTCACCTCCCTGAATTTTCAAGGGGCTTATCTCTCACCTTGTGGTGAGACATTTGCCACTTCCTATGCATCAGCATGATGTCTTGGGGTACAGTGAGATGATCAAATCAGTTCCCAGGGACTCAATTATGATAATGTGCAGAGGTTTCCTTTGATCTTTCCTTCCATTTATCACCCTCAGTCCTTGAGTCAGGAAGCCCCTGTGGGAATTTTTCCAGCCACCAACTGTGTTTATTCTAAGCATGGATTCAAGAAGTGGGGAGAGAGCCACAAGGTGGCTGAGAGTGAAAGGGACATGGGCTGACTCCACTTCTGACCAGTGGACCACAGTGGCATTCTATTTCCCCAGGGATTAATACGAGCTTGTGCAAGCCTCTGGTAAATGGACATGTGTCCCAGGGGAAAGTAGGAGGCAGGCTTAAACTACACACGTGTGCCTGGCCTCACTTTTACAGGCTTACCTCACAGTCTCTGGCCTGTGGACTGACTAGATCTGGGAATTAGATGAGGCACCATGATTTTCCATTGTGGTGATTCAAGGCAGGATGCCTTTAGCCAGACCTAGCGTTACGGGGGTTATACAGATCATGATGGCTTACTATAGGACACCGCAATCAGTTAGACAGCACCAAAGATCCCTGGGGAGAAATCAGTTTGGTTCCAGCTTCCAGCCCTGCTGCCTATCATGATACCCAGGCTCATCCTGTTTCTATGAGATTTAGTGCCAGTGCTTTGTCTCTGCTGTTTGGCGTGAAGCCTGGTCATAGAGTTCCAATTGAGGTGTGCTGTGACAGTAAACACACACACACCGGAAAGAGCTTGCGGGGACCAAAAAAAAAGCAAAATGTCCCATTCATGCAGTTGCGTTTTGCCTATATGGGGAAATGATAATATTTCGGATACGCTGGGTTAAAAAAATTCATTATTAAAAAATCAATTTCACCTTTTTCTTTTTACTCTTCTTCCACGTTGCTGCTAGAAAAAGTCAACATGTGGCTCATACTCTGCTCCTACTGGCCATCTGCTCTAGCTGGATGGGACCTGCAAGCAGCAAAAGGCTTTCAACCTCTCCAAGCCTCAACATGTTCACTTTTTAATCAGGACTGATCCAACACAAACTTGAGAGAGTCGGTGTCAGAAAGCAATGATCTACTGACTACGCAGCGCTCAGCCGTGAGCCCAGGCGCAGGCGCGGAGCTAAACCCGGAGGTGAACCAGCGACAGCTGGGGACACGCCCACAGACTCCGGGCTGCCGAGGAGGGCGGCACTAGCGCTTCCAGCCCAGGCCCACCGGGCTGGTAGAGGCTCGAAGCGCAGGCGCAGTCGCGCGACCCTGGCCGAGCCAGCCAATCGCATTGCGCGGAAGATCCGCGCGCCCGCGCGCGCCCGCGCGCGCGCCTCGGGTCCGCCCCCGGGAAGCCCCCGCCCCCTCCCTCCCCGCGGCGAGGCACGCACAGGGCTGTGCGCGAATGGGCAGGCCTAGCAGCGCGGCCTGACTAGACTGTGGCGGCGGGAGTCTGCGGTAGTTCTCTGGGCGGTGGACCAGGCGGTACGCACGCGGTGCAGGGTAACATGGCGGATGCGGAAGGTAAGGGCTGCAGGCGTCCAGGCCGTGCTAACTCCGGGCGACTCGGGGAGCCGGGGATGGGGGATGGGGGATGGTATCGGAACCCGCGCACACCTCCCTCTGATTGCCGCCGGCGTGTTGGCCTCTTAGCCGACCGGCCTTGTCGCTCGGCCCTGGCTCCATGGCGACGGCGGGAGTGGGAGTCCCTCGCGGTGACTTAGCATGGCGGGGCTCGGGCCTCTCACCGACGACAAGCCTCCCTGGGGTCCCGGTCGTCGTCGTAAGACATCTGTCGTGCTGCCCACCCCGTGTTGGCGGGGGACGTGGCAGCGTCTGTGCTGCTGCCAGCCCGGACTCCGCCAGTATAGCTCCATGCGACGATGGGAGCAAGGGTGGTGGAAACGGGCCGAGAAGAAAAGGAGCCGAGGGACCCGGGAGCAGATAGCTCCGAGTTGCAAGAAAGTTCTAGAGGCCACAAGCTGGCGGGGAGAGTCGAGTGGTCGCTTATGGAACTGTCGGGTCCTCTGCGTGAGCGCTTCTGTGGGATGTTTAAGCCCTGCCGTAGCCACGTGGTGAACCGGAAGGGAAGCCTGAGCGTGCAGTAGCCTGCAGGCAGTTACCCAGCCTTGCGATCCATATATTTGGACTTACACACTTTTTTTTCTCGCTGACCTACGGATATACTTTCTGAGAAATGAGTCGTTAGGCAATTTCATCATTGTGTGAACGTCAGACTGCTCTTACACAAACCTAGATGGCATAGGCTACTACGCACCTAGGCTGTAGATGGTGTAGCCTATTGCTCTAGGCTCCAAACCTGGACGGCACAGTACTGTGGGGAATGTTATAGGCAGTTGGAGCACAGTGTCGAGAGGATGTGTATTTAAACATGTCTAAGCGGAAAAAGGACAGTAAAAATATAGTACGGGGCTGGGCATGGTAGCGCATGCCTGTAATCCCAGTACTTTGGGAGCCCGAGGCAGGCAGATCACCTGAGGTCAGGAGTTCGACACCAGCTTGGCCGGCATTGTGAAACCCTGTCTCTACTAAAAATACGAAAATTAGTTGGGCATGGTGGCGTATGCCTGTAATCCCTGCTACTTGGGGAGGCTGAGGCAGGAGAGTTGCTGGAACCGGGAGACAGGTTACAGTGAGCCAAGATCGTACCTGGGCAACAAGAGTGAAACTCCATCTCAAATGTATATGTATATATAGTACACAAGGTTAAAAGTGGTGCACCCATAGAGGAGAGCACTTACCATAAATGGAGCTTACTGGGCTGGAAGTTGCTTTGGTTGAGTCAGTGACTGAATGTGAAGGCCTCAGACATTACACTACTGGAGACTTTATAAAGTCTGTACACTTAGGCTACACTAAATTTATAAAAATATATTTTTCTTCAGCATAAATCAGCCTTAGCTTACTGTAACTTTATAAACTATTTCCTTCAACTCTTGTAATAACACATAGCTTAAAATAAACACATTATTCAGCTGTACATAATTATTTTCTCTGTTTATATCCTTATTTGTAACTCTACTTTTCTTTTGTTTTTACTTTTTTTTTT
>NW_016108165.1:156314-159834 GCF_001604975.1 Cebus imitator | reverse complement strand
CTGTCCTTGAACAAAACATTATGTGGCATGTGACTGTAGTTGTAGACCTAAAATCCATTTCCTACCTGCCCTAATTTCGGTTTTTATTTTAAACTCATGCTCATTTATTCTTGGGGAAAATTCCCAAATCCTGTGTTTGTTTTTTTTAGTAATTATTTTACCAAAGAAACATAAGAAGAAAAAGGAGCGGAAGTCATTGCCAGAAGAAGATGTAGCTGTGAGTAGTAATGTGTTTGACTTCACTTTGACTAAAAAGAAGGTTTACTTAAATAACAAACTAAAGGAAAGAAGTGTTTTTAAAGGTTTCCAAGAATGGGCCAGGATTGGTGGTCATTGTGTAGATGTGAAAAAGTACTGATATGACAGCCCCAGACAGTCCAAGTCTCCTTCAGGCGGAGCTTACTAAATGGTGCTGGCCTTCCCAACTGCTCCCTCTCAATTTCTCTTCCTTCTCCCACCCGCAGACCCACCATCCCCCTTTCTCTATAAATGTTTGGACCCATCTTAGTGGCATTTCACTTCCCCTCTGTACTCCTGGTTCATTTCTTCTCTCTTTCCCTTGGAGGTCCCACTGAAAAGGCATAGAAAGCCTTATTTTCTATTTAAAAGGCACATATTTCCGTGGTAGCAATGGAATTATTCAAAATCAGATGGGAAGTCTAATAGGTTATATTTCTCTTCTGTGGAAGGAAATACAACATGTTGAAGAATTTCTTATCAAACCTGAATCCAAAGTTGCTAAGTTGGACACGTCTCAGTGGCCCCTTTTGCTAAAGGTATGTGGTTAAGATCATGCATCAGGTGAATGTCTGCTTTTATGTTATTTCCAAGTGTTAAACGACTGATAGTGTTTAAAGCAGGATTCCTTAAGGTATCTGAAATGAAGAACCAAGTTTAAAAAAAAAATTACAATGCACTCAACACTGTTGTAGAATACAACATATGTCACCACCACAATATTAGATTGCTAAGCTTGTAAACAATTAGTTCTCAGTTTTTGTACTTCATCTTGCAGACCTATGCCAATTTGTGGGCCACATAGTGGTGCTGACTCTCGTTTTACATGTGTTCATGACATGTTATTTTGTTTTGTGTTGTGTTGTCACTTTCTAGAATTTTGATAAGCTGAATGTAAGGACAACACACTATACACCTCTTGCATGTGGTTCAAATCCTCTGAAGAGAGAGATTGGGGACTATATCAGGTAAGCATTGGGAGGAGGCACTGTTGAAACTTATTTTCTTTTGAAAATGATGCTTTCACACCAGCTATTCAAGAAGATAGTAGCATGTCAGAATAGCTTTGTCCCGAATATATAACCTGTACCCACAGTGAATTCTTTTTCTTTTTGACTCTTCAGATTTGTTGTTTCATTGGAACACAAGTGGGTGATGCATAAATTTTTTTTTTCTATTCTAGGACAGGTTTCATTAATCTTGACAAGCCCTCTAACCCCTCTTCCCATGAGGTGGTAGCCTGGATTCGACGGATACTTAGGGTGGAGAAGACAGGGCACAGTGGTACTCTGGATCCCAAGGTGACTGGTTGTTTAATCGTGTGCATAGAACGAGCCACTCGGTTGGTGAAGTCACAACAGAGTGCAGGTATATGGGGGAGGGAGGGAAGGACTGGCTAGAGTGGAAGCTTTCTGCATTTTCTTTCTACGTTTTGCCTGATGGAAACTATTTCTTCATTTGGGGAAAAAAATTCTGAAGCAAGGATATTGTTTTGTTTCTGTGTGCCTTCTGTCCCCTGCCAGATCTTGGTGGTCTGTCCCTTTTGGAATTCCAAATACTAAGCACGAGTTCATCAAGCTGACTGGATCCATTTGTAGCCTGGAGGCAGAGCTCTGCCCAAGTTCAGCTCTCAGCTTGTCACCCCAGGCTTCTCACTGTGTGCTACCATTTCTGCCTAAAGTGTCCTTCCTTCATTTTTATCTGAGAAAAGCCTGCTTATCTTGCAAGGCATTTTCCAGGCAGGCTCTATACACTGGGTACTCCCAACTGCCCTTGTCAGTACATTGAATTCCCGGTGAGAAAGTGTCTTCATTCCTTTCCCACATCACCACCATGAAATCTGTCTTAATGCAAATGTTATAGAAACACAAGGTCAAACTGCCTGCTTTTCCTGCTGTGCAAAATGGGAGTGACTGAGCCTATAAGAAATACAGAAAAGAGAAAACTCAGTGGCCACACCTGACTACTCTTTTGTCATTTTTCAGGCAAAGAGTATGTGGGGATTGTCCGGCTGCACAATGCTATTGAAGGGGGGACCCAGCTTTCTAGGGTAAGTCTGCAATTCTAAGGATACCCTTTGTCAGCTTGGATCTCTGAGCCCCTAAACGTCTGGAGGTGGGTTAGTGGTCCTGGCTGACTCCTTTTGTGTCCTTTTCGGTCGGCTGCCATAGCCAGCCTGGACCAGTGACTGCACATGGTAGGGGCATCTGCTGGCCACATACATTCTGATGAGGGTGTTGTTTTGGTTTGCGTTTGTTCTTAGGCCCTAGAAACTCTGACGGGCGCCCTATTCCAGCGACCCCCACTTATTGCTGCAGTAAAGAGGCAGCTCCGAGTGAGGACCATCTACGAGAGCAAGATGATTGAATATGATCCTGAAAGAAGATTAGGTGGGTCATTAGGCCGGGGAGGAACTTAATTGGCATAGACCACAAGTGGGTATGAGCACATTTTTCAGGACTCTGTTCTGTTAAAGTAGATGTGATTGAAGTTGAAGATTTTCTGAAACCTGCCCTACAGCAGGGATATTGTCTGTGGGCAATATTTTTTATTGTCTTTTGTTTAAAAAGTGAACTGTGCCTAGTAAAGTGAGGTGGCTTTTACACCTTTTATGACTACTTCTGCTAAAATTGAAATGTTTTCATTCTGCATTTGTGTATGTAGTTTGGTGCTTTGTTCAAAGGTAAGTGTTTTCAGAAAAGTATATTTTACATGTATTTTTTTATTTGTCACAATTTTGACTTCTGTTGTACAAAACGTCATTTAAAAGGTTTTCTATTGAATCCAGAGTATTCTGAAGATCGAAGCCTGTGTGTAAAATGCTACCAAATGGCAAAAAGCAACAACAAACAGTTGGATTTTACTTGTCTTTTTAACATAGCAATATTTAGCAGGACTGGTCAGATTAAGTTGTCAGAAGTAAATTTTTGTATTTTTAGTAGAAATGCAGTTTTACCATGTTGGCCAGGGATGGTCTTGATCTCCTGACCTCGTGATCTGCCCACCTCGGCCTCCCAAAGTGCTGGGATTACAGGCGTGAGCCACAGCTCCTGGCTATAAATTTGAGACAATGCCTATTTTCCTCCCATGCATGAAACATACCATGCTGAATATACCTGCAACTAAGTGTTAAAAATTTTGCTGTGTGACTCTAGTGCTAATATCAGAATTAGAGATCTTTAAATACAGTAAGTGTGCCTAAATATATACATATATATGTATATGTGTATCTATGTCTATATATATATATCTCTGATTAGGAATATACATAAAGGTAGGAAAA
>NW_016108165.1:136341-155513 GCF_001604975.1 Cebus imitator | reverse complement strand
AGGACTGAAGAGGCTGAAGACATAATGAGCTTGTATTAGCAGACAAGTTACATTCAGTTTTATGAAGTTTGGGGTCTGATGGGCTGAGATACAAATAAACTGATTTATTTTTACATATGGCTGCTTTTCAGGACCACATGGTGACAATGCACGATGTGCTTGATGCTCAGTGGCTGTATGATAACCACAAGGATGAGAGTTACCTGCGGCGAGTTGTTTACCCTTTGGAAAAGCTGTTGACGTCTCATAAACGGCTGGTTATGAAAGACAGTGCAGTAAGTTCCAGCTTAGGAGTTCATGTTTAGACAGAATGTACTCCACAGATGAGGCTTGTTCCTTTTATTGTTTTCCAAGTCCAAACCAAGTATAGTAATTTAAAGTAAAAGTTTAATGGTAGGCATACTTAAGGCACATTAAGCCGGGCACAGTGGCTGATGCCTATAATCCCAGCACTTTGGCAGGCTGAGACAAGAGGATCACTTGAGCCCAGGAAGGAGTTTGAGACAAGCCTGAGTAACACAGTAAGACCTTGTCTTCACAAAAATAAAAAACAGCCAAGTGTGGTGGCACATGCCTGTATTCCCAGCCACTTGGGAGGCTGAGGTTGGAGAATTGCTTGTGCCCGGGAGATCGAGGCTGTGAGCTATGTTTTTATGATGATCAGATAATTAGCCTTTTATAAAATAAGACATATTACTGTTCTTGCTGTAACTTGAGGGATAAAAATTTCTGGATATTTAAAATATTTGTGGTTGGTAATTACTTATATTCAAATCTTAAATTGTATAGATGTTTCCATTTTTTATGCATATAGTCTATAATAAATACTGAAAGATGGCACCATAATAAAATGCAGTCACACACAATGGACAACATAAATGTAATGTCTTCTCCTTATCCAACCATTGGCCTGTGGCTGAAAATAAAGGGAGGGTAGAATGTGATCAGCAAGAGATCTAGGTGGGTAGAGATGGCGTAAGGTAGATGGGTGCATTAGGTACCATTGAACCTCTGAAGAGGTGGCCTTAACTTGTACCCATTGGCCTATAAATTCTATACCAAGACTTTTGTGTGATTGGTTCAACAGGCCTCACTAATCTTGTTTGTAAGTTCTTTTGGAGCCTGTTATTGCCTGTATCTCCAGTAAATGTATTCTTTCTCCTGATAAGGGAGAGAGAGGAGCAATTAAGGAATGCTAAGGCTGTTTTTTATGTTTAAAATGAAAATATCGGCCAGGTGCAATGGCTCACACCTGTTATTCCAGCACTTTGGGAGGCCAGGGCAGGCAAATTGGTTGAGCTCAGGAATTTGAGACCAGCCTGGGCAATATGATAAAACCCTGTCTCTATTAAAAATACAAAAATTAGCTGGGCGTGGTGGCACATGCCTGTAATCCCAGCTACTTGGGAGGCTGAGGCATGAGAATCACTTGAACTCGGGAGGCGGAGGTTGCAGTGAACTGAGAATGCGTGACTGCACTTCACCCTGGATGACAGAGGGAGACTCTGCCTAAAAATACAAAATAAATAAAATGAAAATACCTCTAGTCTCTAGAACCTGAAAGTCTTTACTACTTTTGAGTCATGTGTGGAAAGTACAGAGAGCGGTGCCTAGCACAGGGAGGTAGCTGCTGCTCTTCTGAGTCCCTTCATGCCCCTTACAGCTAGTAGGCTGTCAGTGCCATTAGCTCTGTTTCCTGGTCAGGCCCCACCCTCTTGTTATCCTACTTAATCTCGTGTGGGTGTGGGGTGGAGGACAGCAGCTGGGGCCCTTACACATGGTGCCATCTCTGCAGGTAAATGCCATCTGCTATGGGGCCAAGATCATGCTTCCAGGTGTTCTCCGATATGAGGATGGCATTGAGGTCAATCAAGAGATTGTGGTTATCACCACTAAAGGAGAAGCAATCTGCATGGGTAAGAGGGGAGGTTTGTTTTTTAAATTGTAAATTTTTGTGGTTATGTAGTAGGTGCATATATTTATGGGGTTCATGCGATGTTTTGATATAGGCATGCAATACATAATAATCACATCATGGAGAATGGGGTATACATTTCAGGCATTTATCATTTGTGTTACAAACAGTCCTATTTTACTCTTAGTTATTTATCACCTTAGTTATTTTAAAATGCACACAAGTTATTATTGACTATAGTCACCTTGTTGTGCGATCAAATAGTAGGGTCTTACTCAACTTGTTCATTCTTTTGATTTTTGTTGGTGGTAGTGGGTTTTATTTTTGTTGCTTTTTTTTTTTTTTTTAGACCGAGTCTTTTTTTTTGCCCAGGCTGGAGTGTAGTGACACGACCTCATCTCACTGCAACCTCTGCTTCCCAGGTTCAAGCAATTCTCATACCTCAGCTTCCCAAGTAGCTGGTATTACAGGTGTGCATCATGATGCCTGGCTAATTTTTGTATTTTTAGTAGAGATGGAGTTTTGCCATGTTGGCCAGGCTGGTCTCAAACTCCTGACCTCAAGCGATCTGCCCTCCCAAAGTGCTGGGATTACAGGTGTGAGCTACCATGCCTGGCCTGATTTTTCTTTTTTTTTTTCTTTTGTACCCCTTAAGCATCCCCTCCTTCCTGCCAGCCCCCCACTACCCTCCCAGTCTCTGTTAACCTTTTACTCTCTATGTCTGTCTATGAGTTCAATTGTTTTGGTTCTTAGTTCCCACAAATAAGTGAGAATACACAATGTTTGTGTTTCTGTGCCTGGCTGATTTCACTTAACATAATGATCTCCAGTTTCATCCATGTTGTTGGAAATGACAGGATTATCAGGATATCATTCTTTTTTAAGGCTGAATAGTATTCATTTCATTGTGTATATGTACAACATTTTCTTTATCCATTTATCTGTTGATGAGCACTTCAGTTGCTTCCTAATCTTGGCTATTGTGATCTCTGATAACACTGATTTCCCTTCTTTGTGGTATATACCCAGCAGTGGGATTGCTGGATCATATCATAGCTCAGTTTATTTTTTTGAGGAGCCTCCAAACTGTTCTCCATTGTGGTTGGACTAATTTACATTCCCACCAACTGTATACAAAGCTTCCCTTTTCTCCACATTCTTGCCAGCATTTGTTATTGCCTGTCTTTTGGATATAAGGCATTTTAACTGGAATGAAATGATATTTCATTGTAGTTGTGGTTTGCATTTCTCTGGTGATTAGCATTGAGCACCTTTTCATATGCCTGTTTGCCATTTATTTGTCTTCTTTTGAGAAATGTCCATTCAAATATTTTGCCTGTTTCTTGACTGGATTATTGGATTTTTTTCCTATAGCATTGATTTCCTTATATATTCTGGTTATTAATCCCTTGTCAGATGGGTAGTTTGCAGATATTTTCTCCCATTCTTGTACATATGGATATCTAGTTTTCCTAGCACCATTTATTGAAGAGACTGTTTTTTCCCCAGTGTATGTTCTTGGCACCTTTGTCAAAAATGAGTTCAGGGTAGGTGTGTAGATTTGTTTCTGGGTTCCCTATTCTGTTCCATTGGTTTATGTGTCTCTTTTTATGCCACTACCATACTGTTTCGATTACTATAGCTCTGTAGTATAATTTGAAGTCAGGTAATGTGATTCTTCCAGGTTTGTTCCTTTTGCTTAGGATAGCTTTGGCTATTTTGAGTGTTTTGTGGTTCCATATAAAGCACCAGTGTTTAACTCGTGAAAGTTTAGCTACTATTGGATTGTCTCTTAAGACTTTAAATGCTCTGCACCCTCTTAGTGAATGAACCTTAGAGCCATTCATTTAATGGGTCTAATTTGCACCAGAAGTAAGCATGTCATCAGGATTCCTTAGCTCTGTGAGCAGGCAAGGCAGCCACAGCCTATGGACAGCAGCAGTAAAGGAATCCTTAAACTTCAAAGGCTCTATGGCCCCAAAGGGAATGTGCATGCCATTTCTACACATGTCATGAGCTGCAAGCCCATTTTGTGTATCTTTAGGTGCTTTGTGAAGTTTAATGTCATTTCAAGGGCCTCCTTCCTGTAATGGAGGATTTCTTCCACGTGCACATCCTGAGCAAAGGAAACCCCAACTAAAATAGTACAGCTCAGAGTTTTAAAATTTTAAAGTGGCATTGAACAGTAGAATTGGGGCTCATCAATTATCAATTCTTTCCCCTTCAAATAATTCTTTTCTTTTTTCAATGCCTGTAGCTATTGCGTTAATGACCACAGCAGTCATCTCTACCTGCGACCATGGTATAGTAGCCAAGATCAAGAGAGTGATCATGGAGAGAGACACTTACCCTCGGAAGTGGGGTTTAGGGCCAAAGGTAGGTGGGACTGGGTTGCGTGCCCTGCCAGGTTCTTTTGTTCGGCGTTGTAGAACAGTTAACTTGGGCAGCTCTTGATGTATTTCACCGTGGTAGACTTGTCTTGTGCTGGGCTCCGGATTGTCAATGAGTGGAAACAGGCCCTGTCTTGGACCTTAGAGATTTTAATCTAATGAGGGGAAACAGTTGGGCATTACTTACATAATCACACAGTGGAATGGTAATTTTCATCCATGTTGGTGGCTACCAAGGATTGCAAAGAGGTGTCAGGCACCTGGAGAGTCCAGTGGTCAAGGAGACTGGGGAAGGGGTTGTTGTTAAGCCAGTGTGAAGAGTGGGTTAGCTGTTGATGAAGCTAAGTGAAGAGGGGAGGGTTCAGGGCAATGGGAACATGCAGCATGTGCAAAGGCCAAAGAGTACAGTGGCTGTGGTGGGGATGTGTGTCACCAAATGGCACTGCAGAGGCTCTTACTAATACGCCTTGTGACCTTCAACAAGTCCTGTGTTTGTTGGAGTTAGTGGGTGAATTCTGAATGTTCTGGATAGGAGTTTGAGGTCCTTCTGAGAATACACTAGGGAGGAACCTTGTTCTGTTATGTGCAGTCACCATGCCCACTTCCTGCATTGAAACCATTCTAATGTTGGCACCTTGACGTTCCATCAGGCCAGTCAGAAGAAGCTGATGATCAAGCAGGGCCTTCTGGACAAGCACGGGAAACCAACAGACAGCACGCCTGCCACCTGGAAGCAGGAGTATGTTGACTACAGGTGAGGGCAGGATGTTTTAGAGCCAGGGGAGGGTAGAGACGGCACACTTGCTGCCTCGAAGCAGGAGTATGTCGTCAACAGGTGAGGACGGGGAGGGTAGACAGAGCCCACTTGCCATTTGGACGCAGGAGTACATGGACAAGAGGCAAGGGACAGGTGAGCACGGAATTTGTAGAGCCCCAAGGGAGTGGGAGTCGTGTGGTTTGGGGCAAACTGGTAAACGCAGGGCCACAGGAACTAACTCTTCGGGTCCCATGAGGTGTTGGCTGCCTTGGCCAGTTAGGCGTTTCAGCCTGCACGGCAGACAGTTAACCCTTTCTAGTCTGGCTGGTGGGACTCTAGAGGGAGTGTCTGCAACAGTAAGTGGTGAGTTCTTCTTTTGCCCAGTGTCAGTATTTTGATGGTGGCTTTAGACTTGCCAGATAACACTGCATAGCATCAGTACTGCCCTGGAAAGCCATTCAGTGAATTTGACCTATTGCTATCTCTCCTCTTTCAGTGAGTCTGCCAAGAAAGAGGTGGTTGCTGAAGTGGTAAAAGCCCCACAGGTAGTTGCTGAAGCAGCAAAAACTGCGAAGGTGAGTGGTGTGCTGTGATCAGTCGGAATGTGCTTAGTTGAGTCCTGAGAGGCACTGGTGTTTGTGTTGCCCTGTGACTGAGGTAAAGCTGCCTCATACTAGGGGGCTTGTTTGGGCTCTGCAGGCTCCTCTGATTTGTATTCCCTGTCGTGTCTGCTGGGAGGAGGAATATGGGCTCAGGAATCAGACCTGCCTTGACTCCTACCTCAGCTATGGCAGCAACACGGGGATAGGATGGGTTGTGGTGCATGTGTCATTCTGGCCCCCACCTTGGGTGAAATGGTAGGACAGATATGTTGAAATCAGAGGCCATGGCTAATGGACACTTGAGGCCGCACAAAATTCAGCAGAGAGCAGAATTGCCAGAGACTGGCAGGCATCTTAACCCAGCACCACCCAGTGTTTAAAGAGTCAGTTAAGCATGGGGTGGCAACTCCACCGCATGGAGCTGCTGGCATTAGAGCACAGAATGACAGGTCTACACTCAGAAACCAGGGGCGGTACTAAGTATCCTGCACAGGCTGTGTGGGAGGAGCTTCTGACTTGTCAGATGTGAATTCCTGCTTTGCCTGCTTTCTATGAGGACTCACAGGAGCACGCTCAGAGATCCTTGCAGTCATGAGAGAAACAGCTCCTCTGGGCCTTTCTGCCCCTAAGCCCCGTGCTGCTGCTGTGGTGTTCCTGTCACGCCTGCCCCAAGGCTTCTTGGATTTGGGGGATGAGACTGTCTTCAAACCCTCAGTAAACTAGGGCCCTATCTGGGTTTGTAGTCAGACAATGTCCTGTCACATTCATTTGGGATCTTGGTGCCTTGTTGCGTTTTGAACCTTGTCCATTATTGCCTAAGATCTAACAATTAACCAATTGCTTTCATCTCAGCGGAAGCGAGAGAGTGAGAGTGAAAGTGACGAGACCCCTCCAACAGTTCCTCAGTTGATCAAGAAGGAAAAGAAGAAGAGTAAGAAGGACAAGAAGGCCAAAGCTGGTCTGGAGAGTGGGGCCGAGCCTGGAGATGGGGTGTGTGTAAACACGTTCAGGTTCTTTGGGCTGGCTTAGTCTCTGCATGGGGAAAGAATTAACCCAGGTTGTAGCAGCTTGGTTACTCTCTTGAAGGAGCTGTGTCCCAGGGGGTGGGGTGCTACCAAGTGCCTTTAGTGCTTGCCCATGTTCCTAGAGTTCCCTTGCCCTCCCTGTGGAAAGGACAGATGGAGGCACCCGGCCGCCACTGCTTATAGTTAGAACTCTATTGATGGTGGGTGGAGTGGATGTGTAGCTTGGTCTGAGTGTTTCTACTTCCAAAAGTAGACCACAGAACTTTGTGTCAGGTGCAGTATTTAACCCAGAATATTCTTACAGATCCTGAAATAGCCTTGCTTGACTGTGTGGACCCTTACCAGATTTCCTTCTGGGAGAGTCATAGTTTTGTTAGTGGTTGCTATCTATGAGCTTTCTTTCTCTCTCTCTCTAGGACAGTGATACTCCCAAAAAAAAGAAGAAGAAGAAGAAAGCAAAAGAGGTAGAATTGGTTTCTGAGTAGCGAAGGCCATTTAAAGCATTGTGTCCAGCTGGGAGAAGAAACTAAAGCCTTATTGAGAAAACACGTTATAGATCCTTTTGTTGCTGAGAGAGTGGAACATAGGTTCTAGACAGGATGGAGACTTCTGGCACATTTTAGCTGCTACTTTGAGACCTCGGTGATGTTACCTGGTGTGGTCATCCCATCTTGTCCTGTTTTAAGGATATGGGTGATGAAAGATGAAAGGTTTATTCCAATGACTTCTCCGTTTGAGTTGGGAAGCCTCACCTTCAGACCCAGTAACTGTTGGCAGCTGTCTGCTAGTGGCTGTTTTAACATCGTAGTCCTAGTTTGCAGTTTTTTCCCCTCTGTCTAAAAGGTTTGTAAAAAAACAAATAAACAACAACAAAAAACTCCAAAAAACAAAAACTAAGTCTGCTCAGTGAAATGGTGTAGAACCCTAAATAAGTGAAAGAGTGTCACTGAATTTTGTCTCTGAATTCAGTGTAACTGAGTTTTGTCCATGCTAGTGTCTGCATATAGGCCTGTCTGGCCTGGTAGTTTTCTGTCTTGTTCAAGCCTAGATGTCAGTCCTTTGCACTTCCTCAAAGCTTGTGTTCAGTGCTCACCTAAATCCACCTGACTACTTGTTCCTGTGCCCTCTTGTTTTAGGCCTTGTTTACTTTTAAAGAATGAAATTGTTCATTGCTGGGAAAATAATGTTGTAATTTTTACTTATTAAAGTCAACTTGTTAAGTTTTTATGTATTCCTGTTGGGTTTTCTTATTGTTGGTGATCTCATGTTAGCAGAGCAAAAAATGTAAAATATTTTGATTAAAAATCTAGAGACCTTTATGTCCTATTTGAAATGTGATGCTTTTCCTTTATGTTTGGTTGGTTCTACATTTTTTTTCTATACCTTACACACAGTTTACCTTGGGCCCTATCAACTGATGTGAGATCAAGTACTCAGCGGCAGTGATTACCACAAACCAGTGATCTCTTTGGAACAGGGAAGGAAAGGGTTGATGTATTTATTTATTTTGAAACAGACTTTTGCTTTTGTTGCCCAGGCTGGAGTGCAATGGTGTGATTTCGGCTTATGGCAGCCTCTGCCTCCCAGGTTCAAGCAATTCTCCTGCCTCAGCCTCCTGAATAGCTGGCATTACAGGCATGCCCTACCATACCTGGCTAATTTTGTATTTTTTNTCTGCCTCAGGGCATAGTGGGGCAAGAGCAAGTGGTCGGTATTTTCTGATGCCCACAAGTTTCTAGTTTCATCTGAGGCTTTTTTTTTTTTTTTTTTAGTAGAGATGGGGTTTCACCATGTTGGCCAGGCTGTTCTCAAACTCCTGACCTCAGGTGATCTTCCTTCCTCAGCCTCCCAGAGTGTTGGGATTACAGGTTGTGAGCCACTGCTCCCAGCTGGTTGATATATTTATACATAGTGGTCCTGGCAGGAGGGTGCCAGTGAGTGTGTCCAGGGTAGGGTGGGGAGGGCGTATATATCTGCAAGACACATCTGGACTTGGGCTAAGTGGTAGGAGCCCACTGAAGCTGTCACTTCTGGTGCTGATGGCAGGGTGAGTGGGGAGAAGGAAGTCGAGGGTGGGGACATTCAGGAATCTGAAGGCCTCAGTAACATAGATTAGTGGGAGAAAGCTCTAGGATTTCTTTCAATTTGGTATTAGAAACCAAGAGAGAGGCTGGGCGCTGTGGCTCATGCCTGTAATCTCAGCACTTTGGGAGGCCGAAGCAGTCAGACCACCTGAGGTCGGGAGTTCGAGACCAGCCTGGCCAACATGGCAAAACCTGTCTCTACTAAAAATACAAAAATTAGGCAGGTGTGATGGCATGTGCTTGTAATCCCAGCTACTCGGGAGGCTGAGGCAGGATAATCACTTGAACCTGGGAGGTGGAGGATGCTGTGAGCCAAGATCCTGCCATTGTACTCTAGCCTGGGTGAAAGAGTGAGGCTCTGTCAAAAAAAAAAAAAAAAAAAGTCTTTGTGGAGGAGTCCTTGGATGCAGCAAGGAAAGGCCCATATCATGAGCCAGGTGTGCAGAGTGAACCCCAGCCCTGGCTTAGCCCAGCCTCTACTGTACCACTGGACCCCAGACTTGGTTTTTCTCTTTGTAAATATGTGTCCACGATGGGCTCGCCCCCAGATACGACAACCTTAGGGTGTTTTTCTGCATGGGCACAAAGAATGGGGATTCTTCCAGGACACTGGTGTTTGTCGTCTGAATCCCATCTGAACACAAGAGTGGCATCTTCTGTTAATGGCGTTGTCCAGGAGCTTAAGTGAAGTGGGTCACATTTGTTTTTGTGTGGAAACCCAGAGTTACAAGGTCATTGGCATTTTAACACAGCATTTTTATTGCTATTGAAGATTTCCCTTGAACAGACATCATTCTATTGCACAGATGTGTCATTTTGGCATTATAGAAAGTTGCAGTTAAAAACACTTTCTCCAAAATAAAAAGACGAAATACCCAGCATATACAGTTGAAGGTGAAGGTGGGCAGGCTTTAGAGGGATGGGGGTCCATTGCTTTTGCTGTGCATCATCTTTGAGCAGTTACTTTTTGTTATTACTTCTTACCTCCAATTCTGGAGATCCTTTTGAAATCCAGATCAGTGGAGCCCCATCTATCAGGAAAATCAAATCCCAGCCCTTCAAGAGCCTGAGCAAGAAAATTGAATCCTACTGGCTTAATTAGGATAGCTGCAGAGAGTTGGAAGCTGACACTAAACTAGGTGAAGCAGCCCTGTTTGTCTTAAAGCAAGAAGGGTGACGTTCCAAATGCTGGAGAGAGGCATACGGTGGGTTCCCCCATTCTGCAAGCTTAGTAAACCCAGGAAACAGGCACCCACTGCGGAGAACTACACGCTTGGTCGAAGGCTTCTTGTAATTTCTTAAGGGTTTCATCAACACCATTATTGACCAATGAGAGGTCAAAGTAGTGAGCGTACTGGCTGCGGATGGCCTCAGAATCCTTCTGCAGCTGCTGCAGGGCTTCTGTCTACAAAGAAGAAAGCCACAGATGAAGCAAGCTGCACCACCCCCAGCCCAGAGAGGCTAGTGACAGATTTTAAACAGCAATTGTTAGCGTTGCTCAGCTGTGCATCATACTTGACTCAAACGCGGAAGACATTGTGATATAATGTTAATGTAGGGCATGAAGAGGCAATCTCAAAAGACCATGGCAATTCTCAGAGGGTCTCAGGCTAACCCTGACTGATTAATCAGAGCTCTCTGGAGGATGAACAGCTATGTAGACATAGCATGGACTTCACCGGCATCTCTCACTTAATGCCCTTTGAACATGGAAGAGCCATTTCAACAACCACCGGAGCTGCAATGCCAAAACAAAGGTGATTTTGTTTGTTTGTTTTTGAGACAGTCTTGCTCTGTGGCCCAGGCTGGAGTGCAGTGGTGCAATCTCGGCTCACTACAACTTCCACCTCCCAGGTTCAAGCAATTCTTGTGCCTCAGCCTCCATATTAGCTGGGATCACAGGGGCCTGCCACCATACCTGGCTAATTTTTGTATTTTTTTTAGTAGAGACGGGATTTTTCCATGTTGACCAGGCTGGTCTCAAACATCAGACCTCAGGTGATCTACCCGCCTCAGCCTCCCAAAGTGCTGGGATGATGGATGAGCCACTGCACCCAGTCAGATAAAAGATCACACCTGGAATCCCAGCACTTTGGAAGGCCGAGGGAGGATGATTGCTTGAGCCCAGGAGTTCAAGACCAGCCTGGGCAACACAGTGAGACCCCATTTCTACAAAAAACAAATTTTTTAAATGTGTGTATTTGTCTTAGGCCTCTTTCTTTGACGTAAAACCAAGCGGCCATGAAAGATGAATCATTTAACTACATAAAAGTAAAAATGTCTGCATAGTAAAAAGACGTGCCAAATTGGAAAAAAAAAAATTGCAGTCGATATTACAATGATACCACAAAAAGCTACTTACCCTAATATATGCTACCTAGAAATCAAAGGCCAATAACTCAGCAGAAAAATGAGCTAAGGACATGACCAGATAATTCTCAGAAAAGGCAATACAAATGGCTTTTCATATGAAAAAGTACCCAATCATCTCTTTTAGTAAAAGAGTGAAGATGCCAGTTTTCCCTCCAGTAGATTGGTAAAAAATGAAAATTTTGACAACATCCTACAGGCAAAGAGAAACTCACAGGCGATATGCTGTATGAGGATTTGCTCAACTGTCCATCTGTGCCACTGGAACTGTGTGCCTCCAGGACAGTGACTGGATCTGGTTTGTTTGTCCCCATTACCTAGCATGGGCACTGGCATAGCTAGTGGTTTCAGAACTCAAATGAATGTGATGCCCTTTCGCTTCTTGGCCCTAGAGAAAGTGAACTCTCACCCACCCCCCACAACCCTCTCCTCACCTGAGTGCCCTGGTCAGTAGGTGCAATGAACACAATGAAAGGTGAAAGTTCTGCTGTCCGAACAGTCTTCAGGGTCTAGAAAACAAGGGGAGGAAGGAAGAAAAAGAACGTGAAAATAAAAATCCATTATGGATTCCTTCCAATAAGCAGCTTTGAGCTTTACCCCAATACTATTTTCCATCATTCCCAGCACTACTGTACTTGTTCCGGGATGACTCCATTAAAAGTGCTGCAGAAATCTTGAGCCCCAAGAAGATTCCCAAGGAGCACTGCTTTTTTCATTACCCTCTTCCCCATCCCTTGTGTGGCTGAGCCCATCCGTCCCTGCCCTTCCATGCCTACCCACCTGCGGCTCGATGTCAAGGATGGCAATCTTGTCCTGCTTATGAATCTGGTGCACTGTTTCAAATTTGGTGCCAAACATGTTGCCCTGGTAGCTGCCAAACTCCAAGAACTCGTTGGCAGAGATGTCCCTTGTCATCTCCTCTGTTGAGATGAAGTGGTACTCCTTCCCATCTTCCTCACTCTTCCTTGGTGGCCGTGTTGTATCTATACAAGAACCCAAATCTGTGACAAACTCCAGGTTCTCACCCTTTCATGAGGGCTTGGACCATGGTGTCTGTGTTGAAACCCTAGCTGCCTTTGGTGCATTGAGTTTAATAGAGGGGTTCCTCCCATGGGCTCCTGAAGAGCTGATGCTAAAAAGTGATGCAGACCAGGAAATCCCCCCATCTGCCCGGGAAACATTTAATTTTCCCTAAATGAAGTAATATCTCTCAAACCACCAAATTCAGGAATATTGAAACTCAGAAATGAAGATAGCTGAAAATATTTTAAAAACAGATCTATAGGCTATGGTCAGGATTTCTTGGAAATATATTTAAGGTTTCCTTTTCATGACTCGGAAAGAAGAGTACTTTGGTTTAGTTTCAGCTCATGTTGTTAAAAGTTGGACTGTTCTTAAAAGTCTTTTTTTTTTTGAGACGGAGTCTTGCTCTGTGACCAGGCTGGAGTGCAGTGGCATCATCTCAACTCACTGCAATCTCTGCCTCCTGGGTTCAAGTGAATCTCCTGTCTCAGCCTCCTGAGTAGCGTGGACTACAGGCGTGTACCACCATGCCCAGCTAATTTTTGTATTTTTAGTAGAGATGGGGTTTCACCATGTTGGCCAGGATGGTCTCGATCTCTTGACCTCGTGATCCACCCACCTCGGCCTCCCAAAGTGCTGGGATTACAGGCATGAGCCGCCGCGCCTGGCCCAAAGTCATGTTTTCTGTTACTCATATAAATTGTCTAATCAGTAAAATATGCTCCAGATATTGTAGCTTGAAACCTCCCCTCTTTCCATCTTCCATTGACTGCCTCCTTTGCCTTCTGGATCACAATTATCTCTCAACTGGCCCCTTCCCCTCAATCTACAACCATATGCGATTCTCTTGAAGGAGGAGCCTGTACTGGTTATTTCTACTTCACCATTCACTCCTGGGGCCATCTGCTTTCTGCTCTTAACGTGACCCTGAAATGACTCTATGTTCCTCCTGGCAAGGAGGCAACCCAATGATCCATGTGTAACAAAGCAAAATGAAGAAAGAATTAAAAAATACGAATATGATGTTTAGAATCTGGTTTTCTATTTTGCTTAGCAGAACGGTAATTCCACACTTAACATTATTCATATTATCAGTAGGTTCTTGGAAACTGTGGCTTTAAGTGAAATCATGTACAGCTGGTCCTTGAATAACATGGTTTTTAGTTCAACTTCATTGCATTGTATTGTTGATGAGTAAAAAACTGGTTTTTGTTATATGTCATTTCACTTTAAGTCATAGACTTCCAAGAGCCTATTGACAAAGTGAGGAATGACTGTGTTTCTTTCTGGGAACATATACAACTATACCATACAGTGTCACTTCTGGGAATGGAAGAGTTACTGAATTCTCCACCTGATCACTGGGCTACTCTTCTCCATATCTAGAACTGCTGTTGAGACAGTTAGTTTGGGCCTTTCCTAGGCACTGCTTTGATTTAGAAGACATTCCATGAAAATTAGAGGTAGACTGAACATCAAGAGTTGGATAGCTCAGGAAATCCACTAAGTACATCTACTTGGTGCGCTATAAACCTGTTCTCAAAGAGAATTAGGCACATCGCAGAGGAGCATGAGAAAATGTTTAAAAAGTAAAATGACAAAGTTATATGCACAGACTTTAATACTTTGTAATTTTTTGGGCAGTATAAAAATGTTTACTATAGCTTCTGTTATATAGACAAGCAGCACAGAAAATAACAATAAGAAAAGTTATTTTGTTAGGTGGAGCGATTGTGGGCACAAAGTTTCATCTTTCCATATTTTGTTTAGTTTTAATCAAACACTTAAATAAAAATAACAAAATAACACTATGGTATTTCAGATGGAAAGTGGTACTGTGTTGACATGTGCTACTGATGCCCTGTCCTTCAGCCTGTTGTTACCTTCCCTCCAAGGTGCCCAAGAGCTACTTACATGGGGCAGGGTACACAAACTTCTCCGGATTCTGGCTGATCAGGGCATTCTTAATGTGGCTGCGACCTACCCCACTGGCTCCTGTGTAGAGAGAGAAGAATATCTTCCATCTCTTTTCCCCAGAGACAGAGGTGGGGAGAGGAGCAGGGATGGGAAATCACCAACAGGTGAACATGAGTTGGGATTGCATCTGGGCGGGGGTCAGGGCCTTTAAGCTGTGAGATTCGGGGCCACCAAGGGGCTTCAGGTCTTTTCTTTCCATTTGGGGAAGAAGGCTGTTTTTGAGGACTAAGGGTTGAGACTCAGAATGTAACTGTCACTTTTGCAGAGGAGCCAGCTAACATATGAGGTTTTCTGTTTATTTTCTAAAATTTCTTGAAAGTGGAACTGAATTTAAGCTAGTGTTTTTACTAGAAATTTTACCAGAACCTTAATACAGATTCTCTAACCAACTAAAATTCAACCCTTAAGACAGGAAAGTGAGCAACCCGCCTGAGGCAAGACCCACATATCTGGGTTTGAAGCAAGGACTCATTCTGTTTCAGGTCAGAGTCACTGCTTGGGGGAAGGTAGCTTCCAGGGCTTATATGGGTGACTGACAGCTCAGAATACTAACAAAGTGCCAGTGAAGCTGCAACATATTTGCTTTAAAAAGCATATCACTGCCAGCAGACAGATGAACAAGGAGCAAAACCTAGTTTGGGATCTAGCAGCACAAAACCTAATCCGAAAGAATTGGTTGCTAAATAGTAGAGAAACTTGTAAGGTCTAGTTTCACTTGTGAGGTTGACCCAGATGAAGTGCACGTGAAGATTCAGAGAATTCCTCACACCTGTTCTATGTGGGGAACCCAAGATACCTCACTTCTTTTCTTCCTCGCTGCCTTTTTTTGGGGTGAGCACATGATACAGGAGGAAAACAAAGACAGAAATGTGCAAATGAGGCAATAAGAAGATACCGATCAGCACCAGGGTCTTCCTCTTGAATGCAGGGAGCCGAACGACTTCCTCATAGGAAACAACATCCAACTGGTCAAAAACTAGAGACAAACAAAACCAAGCAGTGTTCATGTCCAGAGCTGGGGAGAACAGTGGTCCACACCCTGGTAGCGTCTTAACAAGCAGGCAGGAAGTGACTGGAGATGAGGCCAGGGAGGTTGGTGTGGAGGAAGGACTTGGGACTGTATTTTTAGTGTGGTGAGGGAATTTTGAGCAAGGGAGTTTATCTAACTTTTAGACCCTCTCTTCCTCATTCCTCTATCTCTCTCAGCCAATCTTTATTGTCTCCTGTCCTCATCTCTTCTCCATAGTTTCAGTAACAGTTGTTCCCTTGGCACTTAGAACTGAAGAATGCCAATGCTATTTCTGTTCCTCCTGGATGTCCCTTATCTTAGAGGACGATGCTGCTCTTAACCCAGCTGCTCAAGATGGAAACCTGGTGTCATCCTGACTCTCCACCCACTCCCCTGCCCACAGCCCCTGAGACCGCCACGATTATTCCCTGGCTGGTGGTGTGCAAGAGACATCTCAGAAAGAGAAATGCAGATGGAAAGGTGACCATGTGAATTCTCTGCTCAAAACCCTTCATTAGGTCCACAGACTATCTATCATACAAAATCTAAAACACTAGGGAGGCTGCACGAAGTTCCCTATGACCTGGCCCTGGCCTCTCCCTCTGGCCTGTGTTCTTACCCCACTTCCCCTCTCCCAGTACAGATGCTCTGGCCACATCTACTTCTGTGTGAGGGGTGGGGTGATGAGCAGGTGTGGGCAGACCACTAGCCCTCCTTTACATCCACTGGCCTGACTGCAGCAAGCCTGTGAAGTGGATTTGCTGTACACTGCACCACCTCTCCTTTTCTGCTGGCTGCAGAGACTGGGAAATACACGAATGCTGCCAGGAACCTGGAGCAAGAAGGCTCAGAAAGCTTACTCGAGCTGTGCTTGGCCAGATATTTGTCTTTGTACTTCTTCTTCTTCCCAAAGGGACTGCAGCTTGGGGCTTCGCTAGGAGCTGACTGAGCCACACTTGCCACTCGCCTGGTAGGAAAACAACAATCAAGGTGTCGCCGTATCCTTGGCGCAAAAGCCCCCTTTCCTCCCCACTCTCTCTCATACCCCCCAGCCACTCATTCTCCAATAGCACCCCCTTCACTCTCTGAGTGTCTGTTACAGTGGCAGATAATGTCTGCAAAGTGCCCCATACACCGATGGTGCATCGTGCACTGTGCCCTGCCCTCTGTCGGGCACCTGGCTCCTCTCAGCGCATCTCACTTTCTTTGGTCTAGACTATAAATGTCTCAAACCTTTATGACCCTACCTCACTCTAAGAAATACACTGTACATTGCAAGCCGGTATTACACATTACACACCCCACATCTACAACTAAAACAAATGCTTCACAAAACAGTAACTTGTATTACTACATGTAATATATTCTAATATTTCTATTCAATGTCAACCCCACAAAGGTTGTAATCCTTATACTGGGATTATTTTGCACAGGCAGAGGGATGCTCAGTGTTGGATGTGTTATCAGCTGGAACTGTTCTGTAAATTTTTCTACCATTCCTATGGCCATGTGATGTAACCTAGGACTAAGTGAGCAATCTGACTTGGGGACAGGAATTACTTCTTCTATGTACCAGGAATGTGCCTAAAGGACACATACTTAAATGTGACTGTTTTCTGCAGGACTCCGAGGAAATCCCAGAAACAGCATGGGTGGTAGAAGCACACTAGCTTGGGAGACAGGAGACCAGTGAGGGCTCTACTCCCAGCACTGTCATGTGCTTTGTAACTATGGGGAAAACGTTTAAGGAAGCAAGAGGCCCACACAGGAATGAAGAGCTATTCAGGCTCCCTTGCCTGTAGTGGCCTCTCAGTCCAGCTTATCAACTCATGGCGAGCCCTCCCCCACCCATTATGCCAGGGAATCTAGGAAGTCTCCCTGGTCAAGAAACAGAAACTACGAACAAGATGACAGATTTTCTGAAGCTAAGTGATTATTTGTGGCAGGCAGGCAGCCCTTCCACCTGCACAAAAACGGCTCACCATTCCTGCAGCTCAGGGGAAGGGACCAATCCTGCTGACTCCTTGGAGGAGCCTTCCACCCGTCCCTGCCACCAATTGCTGTCATCCTTGTTGATGATCTGGATAATGTCTCCAGTAGCAAACTTCAGTCCCGCCTCCTTGCAAGGGATCAGATTGTCCTTTTTGGGATCATAGTCAAACTGCGCTCTCATGAACATCTAAAAAGAAGGCAAAAGGAACTGCAGGTTCCAGCTTCGAAAGAAGCACCAGCATCAGAGCATGTAAGTACAAGGTCCTGCTGTAAACAAATAGGGTCAGGATGGAATGAACAACAGGGGGGCAAGAATGGTGGGGGAGCACCCAAGAAAGAGAAAGTGGAACGCTGAAGTGATTGTGTTTGCAGAGGGGTCAGAACGAATCCCTTTAACAAGAAGGCATGGAAGGCTGATCACGGTGGCTCATGCCTGTAATCCCAGCACTTTGGGAGGCTGAGGCAGGTAGATCACATGAGGTCAGGAGTTTGAGAGCGGCCTGGCTGATATGGTGAAACCCTATCTCTACTAAAAATACAAAAACTAGCCAGGCGTGGTAGTGTGCACCTGTAGTCCCAGCTACTCAGGAGGCTGAGGCAGGAGAATCGCTTGAACCTGGGAGACGGAGGTTGCACTGAGTCGAGGTTGTACCACTGCACTCCAGCCTCAGTGACAGAGTCAGACTCTGTCTCAAAAAAAAAAAAAAAAAAAAAAAAAAAAAAAGAGAGAAGTCATGTGATGCCTTTCTACAGTTACCGCCAGACCTGAGTCATCTGTCTCTGAGATGTATGTTTCCTTGAACAACTGTTTTCACAATTGAAAATATGGACACTCATATATCTATCAAAGAACTTGAATTTATTATTGAAAATTCCCCTCTCCTGCTCCCAAACACACACCCACCTCTACCTGATTACTTCATTGGCAAATTTTCCAGACATCATTTGAAGAAAGAAGGCTAATCTCATACAAAAACAGATTATAGATAATGATGACACTTCCCAACTGATTTTAATAGTCTAACATAAGCATGATAACCAAATCTGACAAGAATCTTACAATTTCTCTCTGCAACAGAGATGTAAAAATCCTAAACAAAATATTAGCAAGTCAAATTCAGTTATGTATAAAAAGTATAATAAATCACAACGAAACAGGATCTAGTTCAGCAATATAAGAAGGTTTACTATCTGAAGAGCAATAAATTCACCACATTAACATAAAAGTGGAGAAAGATCATATGATCCCCTCAATAGATGCAGAAAAAGCATGTGATAACATTCAAAACCCATTCAAGATTAAAATTCTTAGCAAACTTGGACAGAAGGGAGCTTCTTTACTGTGAGAAAGAATACCTACAAAAACCCTACAGCCAATGTTATACTTCTCAGTGAAAGATTAAGCCTTCCCTGTTTTTAGCTGAGACAGGTCTTGCTATGTTACCCAGGTTGGTCTCAAACTCCTGGGCTCAAGCGATCCACCCACCTCGGCCTCCCAAAGTGCTGAGATTATAGGCGAGCCACCACACCCAGCCAGCTTTCCCTTTAAAATGGAAAAACAACAAAGATGTCTGCTATCATCACTTCCATTGGGATATTGTGAAGACGCCTCTTTTATCCAAATTGATATGTATGTTTGACATAGGAATAAAAAAACAGTCCAATGGAAAAGAATTAAGAGTTCCAAAACAGACCTGTAAATATTACTTATGACAAAAGTGATAGTGTACAGTAAATGATACTGGTTCAATTGGTATCCATATGGAAAAACTAAAGTCCTGACCTCTTGCCTTACAATATACACAACTATCAATCCCAGATGGGTTGTGGATCCAAATATGAAAAATCAAACAAGTAAGCACTTACAGGAAAACACAGGAGAATATCTTGTTGACCTTGTGGTAAGCAAAAAATTTTAAGAAGACATAAAAAGTGCTAATCAGAGAAAAAGTGGTAGATTGGATTTCATTACAATTAAGAGTTTCTATTCATTAACAGGATCCATGAAGAAAATAAGCCACAGAAGAA
>NW_016108165.1:119868-135926 GCF_001604975.1 Cebus imitator | reverse complement strand
AGACTCTTATCCAGAATATATGAAGAACTCCTACAAATCAGTGAGAAACGCTTTGAATTAGTACCTTACAAAAGAAGATATCTAAGTGGAAAAACATATAAAAAGTAGTTTACCTTCATATGTCATTAGAGAAACATAAATTAGAATCACAATGTGATGCCACCATCAGAATGGCCAAAGTGCAGAAACACAAAAACCAAAAAACAAATTAGACAATGCTAAATATCAGTGAGAATACAGAACAACTAGAACAGTCATACTGTGCAGTTGGGGATGTAACATGGTTCAGCTACTTTGGAATACTATTTGGCAATATCACCTAAAGATGAAGACATACATATCCTACAACCGGGCAATTCTACTCTCAAAAGAAAGGCATAGATGTATGCACCAAACACATGAACAAAAATCATATGATTTTTTTCCATTTTTCTATTAATGTGGTGAATTTATTGGTCTTCAGGCAGTAAATCTTCTCCTATTGCTCAACTAGTTCCTGTTTGGTTAATGGCAGCACTATGTAAGACCAAAAAAGCTGACAGAATAAATTGTAGCATGCTCATACAATGAATGAATGAGAATGAAGCAATATAGATGATTCCCATAAACATAATCCTGAGTGAATAAAATGAGACACCAAAGAATTCATACTGTATAATTCAATGTTAATACATTTCAAAAAGGGGCAAAACTCATCCCTGCCATTAGAAGTCAGGGTTATCGTGGGCCTTCAGGAGACATGCATGGGGGTTCTGTCTCTGGATCTGGTTGCTGGTTGCATGGGTGTATTCAGTTTGTGAAAATTCATCCAGTTTTATCATTGTGATTTATGCCCTTTGTTGAATATATGCCCACATACGCCAAAACTTCAATTTAAAAGTTGACTTAAGAAAATTATACACTTGCCATGGCCCTGTCCTCTACTGGCTGATGAGCTGTGTGTGAACTGGGAACCAGTACTCTTTATATCATCTTCATGTTCTAGCACAGTGCTTTGTACCTGGTAGACCCTCAATAAATTCTGAATAAGTGCTCACCAGAGTCTATCTTTTCTTTCTTTCTTTACTTTGCCGCTGTCAATCATGGGGCTTTATTGTTACTATTTTAAAAATTATTTGCCAATTTGCTTGGTGAAAATTGGTGTCTCATGCATATTTTAATTTGCATTTCTCTGATGATGGTTAAGATAAAATAGTTTTTCATATGCTCAATGCTCATTTGTAGTTTTCCTCCTGTGAATGAGCTCTTCATTCCCTTTACCCCTTTTCCTCTTGGAGTTGTATTGATTCCTTACCATCTGTAGAATAAGATTACTCTCTTCCTTCCTATCTGACCACTAGCAGCAAAGACTCATTCATTCTCTGCTACTGTCTTCACTGTTCTCCCTTGAGGAAGGGGGAATGGGCTCCTGTATTTATACCAGGCAGGCTATAATGGAACCCTGAGATATTTAGAACTTAAAGTTAGACTTGCATCCCTTATAATCAAATCTTAAAGAATACAAGACAACATGGGCCAACTTCTGCCATCATGACAACAGAGAAAATGGTGTCACCCACCTGTAGTGCAGGAAGACGGCTTTGCTGGCTGGAAATTACTTTTAATGAGATCATTCCTTTGGTTTCTTTCTATTAAACAAAAAGTCATAAAATTGTACAGAAAACTAAGTTTAATAATTTGAGGTTTCATAAAGTCATTTTCCCCCTCAAAGTCCCAGGATTTTTTCTCCAACAACCATCTTTACATTTTGAGATTTTGTAGGACAATTCCTCCTTTAATACAAAAGTGTCATGTGCCCCATAGACCAGCATAACAATATGAAGACATACAAAGAGTAACAAAGAAAAGCTAAGTAAGGCTTTTCTGAGCCGAGCGTGGTGGCTCACGCCTGTTGTAATCTCAGCTCTTTTGGGGGCTGAGATGGGCAGATCACCTGAGGTCAGGGTGAAACCACGTCTCTACTAAAAATACAAAAATTAGCCAGGTGTGATGGTGGGTACCTGTAATCCTAGCTAAATTGGGAGGTTGAGGCAGGACAATCACTTGATTCCAGGAGGCAGAGGTTGCAGTGAGCTGAGATTGCATCATTGCACTCCAGCCTGGGTGACAGAGCAAGACTCCTTCTCAAAAAAAAAAAAAAAAAAAAAAAGGGAAAAGAAAAAAAAAAAAAAAAAAAAAAAAAAAAAAAAGACTTTTCTCCCCACTCTTGACTCCAAAAAGTCTCCAAGAAGTTCCTAAAAATGAACTGTGGCGCATATATATCCATGCCTTTCGCCATACCAATAAAAGCATTACAAATATTTATATACATTATACATACATATATATTTTTTAAACAAAAATCGGATTCTACTATATGCATTATAACTTGCTTTACTTTATTTAGCATTACTTCATGGAATATTGGATTGATGCTCCAGGTTATTTGTTCTGCTTCAGAATTTTACTAAATAGAGGCAGAAAATTATCATTCTTACACAGAATAAAGGCAAGAAGGGAAAAGAGCCCCCTCAATAAGGTACAAATACTTTGACAGAAAGATGAAGTCAATGATAGCAATGCGGCTTAACACTCATGGAGACAATGGAAGTTCTTCATCTAGCATAGAAAATACCCACCATAGCCTTCTGCAGCTGATCCACTGAATGATTAGTTACATTTGTGCCATTGATTTCTAGGATCTCATCCCCCACGTGAAGGGAGCCTGCCATGAAATGAAAAATCAATCCACAAAAGAACAAAAGTTTTCAAACAGGAGCTGTCAATGTAACTTAAGATACCACAGAAGAGAAACCAGGATTTAGAGCATGTTATAAAACAGTTTGTGTAAAATCCTCAGGATTGAAAACATTCCACCATGAGAGATGGGAATGCCCTTTTGAATCCCCCAGGGGCTGCTGCATCAAGGCAAGCACTTGACGGCTCAAGATGGTCTCATCCTCCTTGGCCTCAGTAGTCCAACAGCACAATAAAACACCTTGTCCTCAAATTCCTGGAACTAGCGTGGCTACTGACTCCAGACCACGACACAGATACTACAAAGAATAATAAAGCAAGAGCTCAGTACTCAGTTACCAGCAAGCTCCGTGTTGCTCTGTCGTTTAGCTCAAACCCCAAAATGCTACCAAATGGTATTGCTGTACTTTCCAAGTGTAATGCAATGGCAATTGCTCAAATATTAACTTACTAGAAAAATATTGCTATAAATGGGTGTGAAAGAAGACTCAGAGATCGAGAGAGATGGTGGCACTGGGCAATTCACACAGAGATCTTATCATGTAGTGATTCCACAGAGCCTGTTATTGAGCCACAAAAAGTCTCTTGGCATACTCACAAAAATGCTACCAGTTTGGAGGATTATAAACTTCATGCCCCACACCACTGAACAGGGAGTAAATGATTAATCCCTGAATAACACCCCGCCAGAGATCCCACAGAGTACCTTGCCTATGGATCATGCCGCCATGAAGAATTCTGGCCACTGTACAGGACTGCTTTTCATTCAGCTTTAGAGTGATTCCCTGAAATAAAGGTAATGGCACGATAAGCTTTATTTTAAGCCTTTTCTGAGGTTATTTTAGAAAGAACTTATGGCAATTTCTCAGGAAAAGTATTTTCCATTTATACCCAGGATAGTCCTCAACTAGAACAGGCACAATGCCTGCTTTGAGGAGGGACTTGAGATGGGGATGAAGAGACAGTACTGGAGTTGGCCAATTCTGTAACTCCATGAGCAGCCTTCTGCATTGACTCTTCTGGCCCAGGGACTCATGCGGCAGAGAATAAGTGGTGGCGACAATATGATGAGTGATTACCATGGGCTCTTCTGTGACCTTCTCAAACTGTATGAGTCGCACTTTCCGTACCTCCTGCCCCTTGACCTGGGCAGGGCTACCTGGGGCAGGAGACCCGTTGGTGTACATGTCCTCAGTCACAGTATTCAATGGATGCGATACAGCCTGTCAAGTCAAAACAACAGAGCAATGTATGAAATCAGGAACAAGGCCCACAGTCAGTCCATAATCTGCAATTCTAACATTCAAGAGGTTTTGAAAACTTATTTCATAAGTTAGGCCACATTCTCATTTGAACTGACATGAAGCTGTTTGTAAGTTTTATTTCTCCTATTTAATAGAGATGTTAGCCAAGTGTGGTGGCGTGCACCTGTAGTCCCAGGGCAACAGAGGGAGACCCTATCTCTCTAAAAAGAAACAAAACAGACATGTGTATCTAGGTTGCTGCAGAGATATTAATGTGCCTTGATTTACATGGTGCTTCCCTGGATACTGTTTGGGGTATTACATAATATATAACAAAATTAGAAAGACTCTGAATCCTGCAGTTCCTCAGGCTCCAAGAGATTCTGCATTTTCCCTTCTGTTCTTTATTTCCTTGAACAACCTGATGTTCTCAGTCACACAGCAGTAAAGGTAATTCAGGTTAGCATCAGTTTCTCACGGATCATTTCTTAGGCTACAAAGAAGCACTTCTACCTGTAGAATTAGGTGCTTAGGACTGGGCCCTGAACCACGGTGATCATAATAACACATTGCCACTGTGACTCCTTCCCCTAATCTCAAAGACAGCAAAGCTAAGTAAGTTACTCTATGAGGCAGCAAGAACTCTTATTATAAATCTAAAGTAATTTAAGGTACTGTGATAAGAAGAAAGACAAAAGACCAATGTAACCCACACATTTATAGTCAGGTGACACTGTAGTGCAGCGGGGAAAAATGGTCTGTGTAATAAATGGTGCTTATATACGTCATAAAAGGTCCCAAGTATAAAATGAAAACTAAAAAGACAAACACTTTAAAAGTAAGAAGTGTATTCATCAAAAAACTCCACTGAGATAAGCCAACGATTGACTTGATCAAACTAAAACCTTCTCATCAAAAGATACATAAGAAACTAGACAGGTATGACACAGACTGAGAAGAAAAATTTATAATATTTATATCTGACAAAGGATTTGTATCCAGAACATATAAAGAAGTCTTACAATTTAATAACAGGATGAAAAGAACCATAAAGAAATATTGAACCTAGCCAACGATATGCATGCTAAAGCTTTCAGGGACAAAGTGCTCTAATATCTGAAACTTATTTTGAAATACCAGAAAAAAAGGTGGATAGATGGTCAGTTTTTGGTTAGAAATGTGATACAGCAAACATAGTGACATGTTAATTGTAGAATCTAGGAGATGTTGCTATAAAATTCTTTCATCTTTTTGGTAAGTTTGAAATTTTTCAAAGAAGATATTGGAAAGAAATCATATTGAGTGAAAAGCCAAGCCATAGGCCAGGCTCGGTGGCTCACGTCCGCAATCCCAGCACTTTGGGAGGTCAGGAGTTCAAGACCAGACTGGCCAACGTGGTGAAACCCCATCTCTACTAAAAAATATAAAAATTAGCTGGGCATGGTGGCTTGTGCCTGTAATCCCAGCTACTTGGGACGCTGAGGTAGGAGAATTACTTGAACTGGGACCTGGGATGCAGAGATTGCAGTGAGCCGAGATCACGCCACTGCACTCCAGTCTGGGCTACAGAGCAAGACTCCATCTCAAAAAAGAAAAAATGGCAAGCTATAGAGTGGGGAACTGGACTCTGATACTCACAACCCTGCCATTCTAAGAGCAGCCAGTACCCTTTTAAAAATATTATAAAATTTAATTTTTGAACCATTCAGAGTAGTCTGAAGACGTTATTCTCCTTTACTCATAAATGTCTCTATATGTTAGGAACGAGTATTTTCAAAACTGAAAATCAAACATTAACACAACATTGTCATCTGGTCCTCAGTTCATATTTAAATTTTGCCAACCATTTCAAGAATGTCCTTTATAGCTATATATTTCTTCCCCAGACCAGAATCCAATCTAGGACTTTTTGGTCCCAGAATCCAATCATGCATTTTTCATATTTCCTTAGTCTTCCTTAATTTGGAAAAGTTCCCCAGCGTTTCTTCGAAGAATACACACCTGATGTTGTTGTAGCTGTCTCTCAGTTTGGGTTTATCTGATGTTTTTTTCAAGATAAGATTGGGATTTTGCATTTTTTGGCAGGAATTCCAGGAAAGCAGTGGTGTGCCCTTCCCAGAACAACACTATTCTTAAAAGCCCGAACCTGTAAATACCCCAAAAGTCCATCAACACTTGATACCCCACATCAATGGGGATGAATGGCTACTGCTACACCACCACAGGTGATCACTTTCTTCTCCTTAAAATGCTCCTTCTCAGTTTCCTTTGCTGGTTTTTCTTCATCTTACTGATCTGTTAATGTCAAAGAAGCCCAGGGCCTGGGTAAGAGCAATCACAATGGGGAAAACCTCTGGAAACCTCTGAAAATACTCCCTGCCCACCCCAGATATTAAATAAAAAATAATAAAGCTACCTGAAGTGGGCTTATGTAAGGGCCGGCTGAAAATAGAGGGCAGCTGCATTCCAGCCACAGCCAGAGGTGACCCTCAAAGACAGTAAGGAGGGAAGAACTTCCCAAAAGGCAGAGCTGTGAGGAGTGTGCCATTCACTGTGTGGGGAAGCAGAAGTGTCTCTGGATGGGAATACATGTATTCTTGAGCAGTGTCCACTGGCCTACCCAAGGCCTAGAAAAGGACTCAAGGATGAGAGACAAGGAATTCTGAAGTAGAGGCTTATATCGTTTCTAAGGGACTCTGATTTTGAGTAGAAACTCTGAAAAGATGGTGAGGTTTAGGCCAGGTGCAGTGGCTCACCTGGGCCCAGGCTCAAATAGCCGGGCATGGTGGCATGCACCTGTAGTCCTAGCTACTTGGGAAGCTGAGGCAGGAGGATTGCTTGTGCCCAGGAGGTCCAGGCTGCAGCGAGCTGTGATTGTGCCATGGGACTCCAGCCTGGGTGACAATGAGACCCTGTCTCAAAAAATAAAATAAAATAAAATAAAATAAATGAAAATCCATAAACTATGTCTGGGAGGAGGCATAAGAAATCCTAGCAATTGGGGAGGCCAAGGTGGGAAGATCGCTTAAGCACAGGAGTTTGAGACCAGCCTGGGCAACATGGTGAAACTCCTGCCTCTGTAAGAGATTTTACAATTAGCTAAGTGTGGTGGTGCATGCCTGTGTTCCCAGCTACTCAGGAGGCTGAGGCAGGAGGACTGCCTGAGCTCAGGAGTTGGAGGCTGCAGTGAGTCATGATGGCACCACTACACTCCAACCTGGGCAACAGAGGAAGACCCTGTCTCAGAAAAAAAAAAAAAAGATGGTGAGGCTTGAAGTAGTGTTTGTTATCAGGTGACCTCAAATGAGGGAAGTATTGAGAAAGGGAAACTGCCTTGTCTAGCAACAAGAACGTCAAAAAAACTCACATGACACCAAGTCATATGGCATTGCCGTTTTAACAAAATTGTCTAAGATAGGCTTATATTTAAAAAATTGACTTATGATACGTGGGATATACCACTTAGGCATGCAAAGAAGGTTCTGAGGGTAATCTTGAAGATTTGTTGTTAAGCAAAAAAATAATAATAATGTGATGAAGGGTATACTAGCTTAATCATAAACGGTGAAAGAATGATTATATTCATATTTGCTTAAAAATCCATAAAGTAGCCAGGCGCAGTGGCTCATACCTGTAATCCCAGCACTTTGGGAGGGTAAGGTGGGAGGATCAATTGAGTCCAGGAGTTCGAGACATGGCTAAGCGACATAGTAAAACCCTGTCTCTATAAAATATAAAAAAAATAGCCGGGCATGGTGGCATGCACCTGTAGTCCTAGCTACTTGGGAAGCTGAGGCAGGAGGATTGCTTGTGCCTAGGAGGTCCAGGCTGCAGTGAGCTATGATTGCGCCATGGGACTCCAGCCTGGGTGACAGCGAGACCCTGTCTCAAAAAAATAAATAAATAAAATAAAATAAATGAAAATCCATAAACTATGTCTGGGAGGAGGCATAAGAAACAGTGGTTGCTTCTAGAGAGAGGAGCTGGGAGGTTATAAGACGGGGTGAGAAGAAAATTATTTTCACTGCATATCAAGTTATACCTTTCAAATTATGTATTATATGCTTGCGTTACTTTAATAAAAGGAATTAGTAAAAGAATTTTCCTAAGTAATTGTGACTTGGGTTTAAGTACTTGTGTGGATGTTCTCCTGCCTCAACCTTGACCCTGCTTAAGTGAGAGTAAAGAGGAGGAGAAAAATAGAAGCCCATAAAATGTCATCAGGGTTGAAGGATTTCTTTTCTTTTTCTTTTCTTTTATTTTTTGAGAAAGTCTCACTCCGTCACCCAGGCTGGAGTGCAGTGGCATGGTCTCAGCTCACTGAAACCTCTGCCTGCCAGGTTCAAACAATTCTCCTGCCTTGGCCTCTGGAGTAGCCGTACCACTATGCCTGGCTAATTTCTGTATTTTTAGTAGAGATGGGGGTTTCCACCATGTTGGCTAGGCTGGTCACGAACTCCCGACCTCAGGTGATCTGCGTGTCTCGGCCTCCCAAAGTGCTGGGATGACAGGCATGAGCCACCGTGCCTGGCCGGGATTTCAATAACTTTCTAGAAGATGGAAAGCAGATGGAGGAATGATCATTGACCAAGGAGAGTTGAGACAGCTAGAACCTAGAATGTGCACACAGGAGGCAGCAGCCAAGGAGATAATTGTGGCCCTCTGCAGAAAACAACAGATTCAGGGCTCAGAAACCCCCAAAATAAGTGACGCTTGTGGTTCTTGTCTCATTGGCCAGAACTGTGGAACATAGCCGTCCCAAGCTAAAAAAGAGGCTGGGAAGATAATAATTTAGTTAAGCCTCTTGACATCTCAAACAAGATCAGGGATCTGTAAGGGAGAAGTGGGATGCTGGGTTAGCAACCAGTTATAATAATACTAAAACCACTTATTGATTTTCACTTTTTAGAACTCACTTAGAAACAAATCATGAAACAATTAAGTAACAGACTGTAAATGTCAGCACCCTGACAATATTAAGGTACACATCTACATGATAGGAAGCTGGCAGGTAAAAAGGGAAGAAAAATGGACCATTACAAAGTGGGGAGTCAAGAGGTACGATTTGCATAAATGAAGGAATGACTGCATAAAGTTCCAAGCCAGGTGTGTTGGCATGTGCCTGTAGTCCTAGCTGCTCATGAGGCTGAGGCAAGAGGATCGTTTGAGCCCAGGAGGTCAAGGCTGCAGTGAGCTATGATAGCACTACTGCACTGGAGCCTGGGAAACAGAGCCAGACCCTATCTCTAGAAAAAGAAAAGAAAAAGAAAAAGCTCCAAGGGTAACCACCAAAGCGGAAGTTGCAAACTATTTTATTTCGACCACATGTCTCTGTTTTGTTTATTAAAAATCAGGGGACTCCAATTTCTTTCTAAAGTATCTCTCCAGGTGGCCCCAGCTCTCACATTCCCTACTGCTGCCTCACCCAGAAGCCAGTGTTGGCTACTGATCACCCTGTACCTGGGGCATTACCTTTCTTACACGCAAGTGCTTTCACTCACTTGGTCCATGTAGGTTACACTAAAAGCACCTCTAGATGACTTGACCTTTTAAAAATCATACACAGGCTGGGCGCGGTGGCTCACGTCTGTAATCCCAGCACTTTGGGAGGCCAAGGTGGGCGGATCACGAGGTCAGGATATTGAGACCATGCTGGGTAACACGGTGAAACCCTGTCTCTATTAAAAATACAAAAAATTAGCTGGGCGTGGTAGCATGTGCCTGTAGTCCCAGCTACTCGGGAGGCTGAGGCAAGAGAATGGCTTGAAGCTGGGAGGTGGTGCTTGCAGTGAGCCGAGATCGCACCACTGCACTCCAGCCTGGGCGACAGAGTGAGACTTCACCTCAAAAAAAAAAAAAAAAAAAAAATCATATACATGATGGAAAGGCACAGGCCCATGAAAAACTAAAATAAATTTGGAGAAGACGACAGTCTGCACAGTTTCAAAACTTACTGTAGTATAGTTTCAGTACAGACTATGTGGTATAGACACACAAATCAATGGAAAAGGATAGAGAACCCAGAACAGATCCACAGAGATATCCCCAGTTGATTTTTAACAAAGATGCAAAAGCAACTCAGTGGGGTTGCAGTAATTGGAAACTCATCAGCAAAAAGGGAAATTCTGACCTGAACCTTACCTTCTAAAATGGATATGGACTTACATGTAAAGTGTAAAACTAGAAAACATGTTTGAAAAAAATAGAAGAAACTTGTCAGGATCTAGAGCTACGCAAAAAGTTCTTATACATGACACCAAAAGCAGGATCCATAAAAGGAAAAATTAGTAAATTAAACCTCATCAAAATGAAAAACTCTTGTTCTGTGAAAACCCATGTGAAGACGATGAAAATACAAGCTACAGACTGGGAGAAAACATTTACAAACACATATCCAATAAAAGACTGGTATGTAAAATATAAAAAGAGAGTGCTCAATACTCAACAGTAAAAACAAACAATTTAATTAGAAAATGGACAAAAAACATGAACAGATATTTCACCAAAGAGGATATATAAAGATGGCAAATGAGGATGTAAAAAGATGTTCAACCATCATTCTCAGCAAACTGACACAAGAACAGAAAATCAAACACCGCATGGTATCACTCATAGGCAGGTGTTAAACAATTGGAACATGTGGACACAGGGAGGGGAGCATCACACATTGCGGTCATTTGGGGGGGACTAGGGGAGGAACAGTAGGAGGTGGGGAGGGACAGTGGGGGTGGGGAAGGTGGGGAGGGATAACGTGGGGAGAAATACCAGATATAGGTGATGGGGGAAGGAAGGCAGCAAACCACCTTGCCATGTATGTACCTATGCAACAATCCTGCATGATCTGCACATGTACCCCAGAACCTAAAGTACAATTAAAAAAAAAGATGTTCAACATTATTAGACATCAGGGAGAAATGAAAATTAAAACAACAATGATATATCACTACATATCTATCAGAATAGCTGAAATAAAAAATAGTGACAATACTCACAACTGGTGAAGTGAGGGGAAATTGGGTGTCTCATACATTGCTAGTGGAAATGTAAATGATATGGCTTCCTTAGAAAATAGTTGAACACTTTATTAAAAAATCAAACACACAACTACCATACAACCTAGGAATTCCACTCCTGGGTATTCACCTATAGAAATGGAAATTTATGTTCACTCAGGCCAGGTGCAGTGGCTCACGCCTGTAATCCCAGCAGTTTGGGAGGCCGAGGCAGGGGGATCACAAGGTCAGGAGTTCGAGACAAGCTTGGCCAATATAGTGAAACCCTGTCTCTACTAAAAATACGAAAATTAGCCAGGCGTAGTGGTGGGCATTTGTAGTCCTAAGTACTCGGGAGGCTGAGGCAGGAGAATCACTTGAGCCCGGGAGGCGGAGGCTGCAGTGAGCCGAGATCACACCATTGCACTCCAGCCTGGGCGACAGATTGACACTCGTCTCAGAAAAAAAAAAAAAAAAAAAGAAATTTATGTTCACTCAAAAGCCTATACATAAATGCTCATAACAGCTTTATTCATAACAGCCAAAACCTATAAAGAACCTAAATATAGGTGAACAGTTAAACACTTCTAAGCAATTAAAACGAAAAACACTATTGATACTAAACAACTTGGGATCCATCTCAAAGGCATTATCCTGAATGAAAGAAAGCTAATCTATCTCAAAACATCACACACTATATGATTCCACTTATATAACATTCCTGAAATGACAAAATAATAGAGACAGTGAACAGAGTAGTGGCTGCCAGGGGTTGCGGGGATGGGGTGGGGAGGAGGACAAGTGTGACTATAAAGTGACAGCAGGAGGGGGCTTTGTGGTGATGGAGCAGTTCTGAATCTTCATTGTGGTGGTGGCTGGGGGAATTCTTTTTTTTTTTTTTTTTGAGACAGAGTTTTGCTCTTGTTGCCCAGGCTGGAGTGCAACGGCATGATCTCAGCTCACTGCAATCTCCGCCTCCCAGGTTCAAGTGATTCTCCTGCCTCAGCCTCATGAGTAGCTGGGATTATAGGCATGCACCACCACTTCTGGCTAATTTTATATTTTTAGTAGAGATGGGGTTTCTCCATGTTGGTCTGGCTGGTCTCAAATTCCCAACCTCAGGTGATCTGCCCACCTTGGCCTCCCAAAGTGCTGGGATTACAGGTGTGAGCCACCATGCCTGGCCAGCTAGAGGAATTTATACATGTACCAAATATTATAGAACGACAGTTAAATATCATACTGATGTCAATTTCATGGTTTTCATATTGTGTTATTATTGAACTCCTAGTAGAAAGAGTTTAACTTACTGCACAAAATAACTAGCAAAATGGCTGGCAAGCAATGCTTGTCTGTAACAAAAGAGCCATAACTTAGTACAGAAAATTGTTACAGACAACAGACCTTTGAGAAATATGCAGTATATATGATCAGATTTTAGACAATAAGATTCCCACTCATATTCTGGGATAGGAAAGTAAGAGGCCATGATACATGGTGACCAAACAGTTCCTCAATGCATCACCCATGATCCGGGACCACGTCATTGAAACTATGCTACAGATCTATTTAAAAGGCATAAAATCAAATACCTCTCTAATTAGATTCAAGAAAACTGGAGGAAAACCAGAATTCCTTTGCTCAAATTAACCATCTGTACTGTTGGTTTTTACCGTGTACATATATTATTGACTGAATGTAGAGAATGAGGAATTCAAGGACCACTGACTGAATGAAAAAGCAATGAGCTCAAATCTCAAATCTCAAATTTGTGGCCTCAAAGTATGGTATGAAAGAAAACTAAGGACTTTCCTTGACTATAACTTACAAAATCTCTTATTACTACTAATTGCCGGGCTGAGAAAGCTGAAAAGCCAAAATCAGAAATGACTTCTGTGAGTTTATCAGCAACTATCATTTGTGTGTGTCGGTGACTATAGTAATATACAGGTGACCATACAGTCTGAAAATATAGATCATATATCATATGCTGTAATGTACAATCAATGAACCATTTATGATGATTCCTCTGTGTTTCCAGGCTTGGTGGTCCCTGCAGAATGTTCTAAAGAATGATAGATTATAAAATCTTTGTCCCTAGAATACAAAATGATCTTTGAAATGAGTGAGAAATCTATGTGCAATATCACCATATGTTCATAGTGCACCTAGAAGAGGAAAAGAAACTTGCACCCTTATGTCATATTCTTCTTAATCAGCTTTATTACAGTAATTGCTTTTTAACATGTCAGCCTTTAAATTAAAGACTCAGCAAAGCTTCACAGAGGCAGAACACATTCCAGTCGGAAAAGTTCAAGAGTTGCTATCCCAAAGGTTGGTCTTTCAGATGTGCTTATCCATGAAGACATTCCTCTTTGCGATGACTAAGAGTCACTATCACGCTTACGCAGAAGTTGCAAATGATGACTAAGAAAAACGGAAACTTCCAACGTGCTAACTAAAGTACACACTTGCAATAGCAAGGTTTCCAAAAGCAAAGCACAGTTTTCTCCACCATGAAATTGTCCCTGAGCCACCCTGTCTTCATGAGACTCTCGGAAAAGGAGGGTCAGCTTCTCTCAACTAGCCCCCGTGTCTCCTAATTACCGACATATCATAGGAGAAAAGATATGCAGACATATACCTAAGTAATGCTGAACAAACAATAAAGGTCAAAGGTATTAGATTCTATTTCTCAGAGGTCACCTCACAACCTCCACATGATCCCCTCAAAGCAGCCACCATCATCTCTAGTAGATACAGGAGGCCACAGAGCTATGGCGAGCCAGCCCCCCACCAGTGACAAGGCAGGGCGGAAGTGGAACTGTTAAGGATGACTGCTGGATTCAGGAGGAGCCAGGGAGTAAACACCCACCCACGACTGCATGTCTGGCCTTTGTTCTGCAGCCTCTGGCCTTTAATCAGACAAAGTGCTGGAGTGGCAATGCCTGCTGCTCTGAAAGCCCCTTCGGAGGAAACATCTGCAGCAGGGTTCAAAGGGCAGAGGCAGTTGCTCAAAGGAAGTTGGAGTTTAAAAAGAGATGAAAAACAAACGGCGGGGGTGGGCGGCAGCAGGGGTGAATAGAGCAGGGGCAACTGAAGTTGGCTTTCTAATCCAAACAATTAGATTAAGTGACAGTGAACATAGCATAGAGCAAACATTTGCTTAGCCTACTGTTAGGCTCTTTGCCAACTGCTCCCACGTGGAGACTTGGAAAGCCCAGTCCAAGAAAGCGAGAGGATGCCAAACAGCTGCCCAGCAAGCCCTGGCCCCAGGTGCCTACAAATTCCCTCTCTTTGCACAGGCAGTATCCTATTTCACTTTGGGAAAAAAACAAGAGAAACTGAGAAAGACAAGGGTATTCTGAAGTATTAGAAATAGATTAGCACTGTTTAACCACAAATGACAAGAACTAGGGAGACAGGAAGGCCTAAGAGCCAGGATTTTCTGGCAGGTACCTTCTTAAAATCATATATTAACACAGGTGCTTTGCTTCTCAGGCACTGAATCCATCTGAGAACACATACATCAACCTAAAGACCAAGTCTCTAGAGATCTTTTTCCAACGACCTTTATCTACCCAATGCCCTCAGTACACATGCAAAGGCTTTTGTTCCACTGGGAAAAACAACCAGAACAGGAAACTTAAGTAGCACTGTTTCACACAGAAGAAACACAGGGCTGCACATACTTGACACTGAGTCCACACACTGCCGTAACTACAGCTGGTGCTGTGCAAGTAACAACGCTCGTTAAATCAAACGCTAATGCTCACCCCCATGCTGTGGTTAATATTTGACGTGACATGGCTCAGAAACCTGTCTAAGCTTAAAGAACAGGTAAGTCTCAGACTCCCGAAGTTAAACTATAAGCATGGACTTTGGAGTTGGTGCGAGTTCAAGGAGAGAATGCAGGTGCTATGTCCCTCATAATGTACAGTGCAAGGGTACTAAGGAGTATCTGAGGACACACAGATATGAATCCAAGTTAACTCCATCAACAAAATACAGGAGAAGTGATGCCAGTTCAGGGGTGGGACGGCCTATGATAACTACAGGGCTCCCAAGTTACCGTACCAAGGAGCCCCTGCCCACCCTTGACAGGACAGGACGCTTCCTCCAATCTCTATTCCCTTCTGCCACTTCACCTTACCGTTAGCTCAGGCACTTACTGCCCCAACATGATATTAAATAACGACTCATTTATTCTGTCCTCCCAATTGGAGTGTAAACCACAGAAGACCTTTCCCTTTGCATTCAGAAGGGTGAGAGCTAACTGATTCCACAACTTGGGCCATCCAAGCTCCTAGGAGCTAGAATACCTGAGAGGTATTCATCCAACAAAGGGCAGATATAGCTACTCAATACCCATCGGTTACACAGAATATTCAGAGATGATGACATGTGCTAAAGAAGAAAATAAAGCAGAAAAGGCCTCGCAAGGAAGACAACTTTTGCAGGAAAACCCATTATGTGTTTTGCTCATGTATATTTCTTCACATGAAAGGAAAAAAAAGAAAAGCAAGACTCTATGTTACAAAAGTTCCTCTTCCCCACCTCTGGCGTTACTTCCCCTACCCCAAGCAATTTGGGAAATCTGGCTATTTAATCTTGCCTTTCTACACTCCACACCCAGAGTTCTTTTTTAGCAACACTGAAAGGTTAGAGGCAATTCACTGCTCAGGAGAAAAATCTCAGCATCAGCTAGTTTTGTCTCCCTTCCTGACACTATCCCAAGACATTTTTAATTGTCACAACTTAGCAGGGAGGTATTACTTTTTACAACAGAATCATCAGACGCAAAATGTTAACAGTGCTCAGGTTGGCAAACTCCGATTTAAGGTAATTGATCTTAATCTGAAATATCTGTTCCTGATATTCTATCATACTTCAATGTCCTGTCTAGGGAGAAAAAATGAGTTAGAAAAGAATACAATGTTCATGATGAAACTCAAATTTACTTAGCCACAATAAAAGCAGATTCTTTTTTTTTTAGAAAGTGAAATTGCAAGACACGTGTTGTCCAGTGACCTACTGTGCCCATAGGTATGTAGAGCAGGAGGTGATCTCTGGGAACACGGAGGAA
>NW_016108165.1:97370-119372 GCF_001604975.1 Cebus imitator | reverse complement strand
AAAAAAAAAAAAAAAAAAAAGAAGAGGAAAAGAAAAAAGTCAGGAAGTGTTCCTGGAAGTGAAGGATAGGAGAGACGGACTAGCTGCACCACACACTGGGGAAATTGGGCAGAGGTCTAAATTTGAAAATTATGCTTTACTTTTTAGTATCAGTTCTGTCAAAAGCCTTGAACAGAAACACTTCCTTTGCAAATGAAACAGCAAGATCCAAGTCTGGAGCAAAAGTTCTTTCTCAGAAAAAATTAGAACTATTCAGGAGCAGAACTGATCATGCACACCAGAGACTTGACGTCTGCTGTCACAGAAGGTGCCACACTCGACATGCACCTCGGTGTCTGTGCACAGGCTGCTCCCTCTGCCCAGAGTGCCATTTGCCAGTTACATCCTAGGTACAGCAAAATACAAGACCCCATCGTGCTTGGTGCCCCTCACCGCTTCACAGCACTCCACACCTGCCTCCACCACATCACCGCCACCCTACTGTATTCGTTTCTGTGTCTGTGTCCTCCCTTATTTGCCTCTTAGTTCCAGCAATGGACAACACTGCACTATACTCAATGACCAGCTGCAGGGAATAATGCTGCATGTGATGGCCTAAGAACTAAGAAACAGGTTTTCTTAGTGGAAACTTGCCTGGAGCCTAACTTATCTCTTAGGTGTTTTTTGTTTGTTTGTTTGTTTTTTTGATGTGGGATATGCCCAAGTGAATTTTTGGGGATTCTCAACCTATTGCTTCAGATCCTGGGGAAAGTGTTACTTCAAACAGGCCTGAAGAGAAAGCAGTATCAGATTTTACAACTACTTTTTTTTTTGAGATGGAATCTTGCTCTGTCACCCAGGCTGGAGTGCAGTGGTGTGATGTGGGCTCACTGCAACCTCCACCTCCTGGGTTCAAGCGATTCTCCTGCCTCAGCCTCCCGAGAGCTGAGATTACAGGCAGTCACCACCACGCCCCGCTAATTGTTATATTGTTATATTTTTAGTACAGATGGGTTTAGTACAGATGTTGGTCAGGCTGGTCTCCAACTACTGACCTTGTGATCTGCCCACCTCAGCCTCCCAAAGTGTTGGCATGAGCTACTGCAACCAGCTTACAACTACTTTTATGTGCATTAATGGATACTACTGTGAAGAACAAGAGCAGAGGCAGCTTATAAAATTAGTTTCTCCATTAACCTGCCTAGACAACATTGAAAAGAAAAGAAAAAAAAAAAATTTCTCCAAGGAAGGAGATATACTTAAATATGGGAGACAGGCTACATTCAAACCTATTGCAAAAATTATCCTTAGACAATACTTTTTCAGAATTAAATGTGGATTATAATTGGAAGTGAAACTTTGTTTTGAATTGGTAGCCTTTTTCCATAAGGCGATACTTTCAAATGGAACTTTCAGCAAAATAATTTTATGATTTACATTGAAGCCAACAACTTCCTCACAGGTTTTCTTGCTTCTAATCTTGCCACTAAAGGAAAAGTTTCTGACTGCTACTACTAGGGAGGCAGCTCCTAGGGAGACGCTGGGTCATTACCCTGGATGTTCCAGTGTGGCTCAAGGTCCTTGTGAAGCATTATCTTGTGTAAATGTCGCCACAACCTTTCAAACTTGCCTGTTTCGTAAAGGAGAGAAACCTAAGGCACAGAAAACTTCGGCAGCTTGCTGAAAGCCACGCAGCAAGTAAAAGGCAGAGCTTGGTGCTACAGCAAAGACTGGTAAGAGCCCCAAAGGGAAGGTGAACCTTAAGAAACAAGAATCTGCAGGTTTGTGGAGTCAGGCCAGACTTCACCATGTGAAGATTCTCCCTCAGATGCTCACTTTGGTATATCTGGATGCTATTTCATTCAGGGATTTGGCAAGTTTTGTTATTTGACTTCTTAAAATCCTTTAATAAAAACCAAACAAATTAGCTAACTGGTAGACTATCTCCAAGATTATAGTATAAACTCACAGCCCCACAAAACCCGCTGTTTACTGTGAGGCTGTGCACACAACATAACAGTGGTGTTGACAGGGCCTCTTTTTGAAAAGGCAATCTTCCAAGCGTTCCCGTAAGGGAGCACACAGGTTTACATAAAATCAGGTTGTGCTGAGTGAAAGAAACTTGACACAAAATACATACATCATACTGTAGGATTCTATTTATATAAAATTTCAGAAAAGGCAAACGTATAGTGATAGATCAGTGGTTGCCAGGTTCCAGGTGGAGGAAGGTGACTGACTGCCAAGGGCCGTGAGGGAAGTTTCTGGAACCTTGAAAATGTTTATTCTTTGTCATGATCGTGGTTCGTTACATGACTGTGTACATTTGTCAAATGTCATCAAACTGCACAATTAAATTTCATGAATTCTATCGTAACTGTACCTCAATAAGACTTCCAAAAATAAAGAGATTTTTAAAAAATAGTTGAGGGTCAGTCAAGTAAGTACTGCTTGTGGGGAAGAGAAAAAATCACAAGTCCAAATTTATGGGTAATCAGGTAACAGAACCTCCAATTTTGTCTTGTCATCTGTATAACAATAGCATCTTTCATGGCTGTATTATTTCTCCACTCATTTAAACCTGGGCTGTTGCAATCACGCTTTGAAATGACAGGCAAGTGTGAATGCGGCACTCCGAGTGGAATATAAAGGGAAAAGCAATGTGGCACAGCAGAAAGTCACTGACCTTTGACTCTGCAGCCACAAAATCTAGCCTCAGTTCTCATGCCCATTACTTGTTTCCTTGAGTTAATGCCACTCAGCCCAAAGAGTCAACAGCTTACTGTTTGCTTTATGTTGCAGAGATCTTCAGTTTTCTCATCTGTGAAAATGGAGGGTTACTCTAAATCCCTAATGTCCATCTCTTCAATTATTTACTAATTTAGCAAACATTTCTGAGGACCCACTTATTGGGCACTTAAAGAAGTGAGTATGAAACGGCACTGCCCTAGAAGACTTTGCAGTCTAGGAAGGAGATTCATGATGCGACTTCTGAGCCTCTGCCTGGCTCTGTGGTTCTCTGTACATTTTCACCTTGGGAGCTGGCCAGCACGCTGTGAGAAAGGCAAAGCCACAGGGATAGCCAGCATCAACCTGCAGATGACTGAGTGAGCCGCGTCCGCGACTGACAGATCCTGAGTGATGACCACCTTGTTGGTCCCAACCAAAACCAAATATGAGAGATAAGAAAATGCTCAGTGTTGTAAAGCAGCGAGTTTTGGAGAGATTTCCCAGCCACAGATAAGCACAACGTCCCCTTAGGGCATCTTTGAGGACAGCTATTCACCGGCCATCCATCTCTGGAATCTGGATTCATTATTCCACTCGCAAATACACACTGGCCGCAAATACACACTGGCCACCGTATTTGCACCATAGAACAAGGGGACTTGCCTAAATGAAGAGGAACAATGACTGAGCTCTTTAGAACCAGAAGTTGGCTTTTACAACCTTGCCTGCTGACCGAAACAACAGCACTTCAACAACAACCAGGCAGACCTCCTCCTTGATGTGTTCCTTAAAGTGTTTCTGTTACTCTGACTTCCGTCCACGAGGAAGTTTTCCTTGACCTTAATAAGAGCTCTGTGCAGGCCGCTGCCTCTACTGATTTCCACCTAGAAGGACTGCTGGGGGCCAGGATCCACAGAGCCCGGCAGGAACCTGGCAGCGTGCTGGCCCTGTCTCCCCCCCGCGTCACACCCCCGCCCCCGCTGGCTATCGCGGCCTCCGGACTGTGGCCAGGACCCGCAAGGACAGCCTCCCCGGGGACAGCGTCTCGGACAGGGAAAGTCCCGAGATGAACGGCCGAGCCCTGGCCCAGCACCCTTGGGACCCGCGGGGCCCGCTCACCTCTGGCCGACTACGCTTCTGCAGCAAGTGCTCCAGGTAGAGGTCGGAGAGCGCAGTGCGCATGCTGCTCCCACTCTCGCCTTCGCTCGCCTTGAGCGTCATCTCGCAAGAGCTGGGACACGGAAACACAAGACCCGGCAACGCTGGGAATGCGAGGGCCCGGAGCCTGCGGGACTGCAGAGACTGCGGGAGACGCGATGCGGCTGGGCCAGTCACCGCCCCGCAGGAGGTGCGCCCGGCGGGGAGGACTGAGCTCCGCCCACGCTCCGCCCCTGGAACACTCCCACGCCCCGGACTCCGCGGCGCCCTGCGCTAGGAGAAGCGGCCCTTAAAGGGCCTGAGGAAGTCCTAGCTGTAGCCAAGGTGGCTGCGTGACCTGAATCCCAGAAGGATAAGAACGGGGAGGGGGCCCCCAGCTTCTGGCTGGTTGAGCACACTACTCACGCCCCGTTGGGCCTGAGCCGCCTGGGTGCCAGGTTCGTGGGGGTTGCAGGGAAGCAACAAGGGAAGTGGAGCTTGAAGAATGTAGGACGTTGGTGAACTCTACGCTCTTCCCATAAATTGATGCGGGCACACCATGACCAGTGCACTCTTCGACATCTGGACATTGCGAAAATGCCTTTAAGGCTCCTGTGCTGCTGCGCCCTGTCATTTACAATGAAACATCTCATTGCCTTCAAAACCAAACTGTTTTTACTTAGGGCAGATATCCTGCTGTAAATGCCACAAAATTTTTCGGGCTCAGTGAAAGCAAAGGGAGCAGACATTCCCTGGGAACCCCAGAGGAGGATTTCTTAGCATCCTAACGCCTTGGAGGCATTCAAACACCAGTCACAGTTGTGGAAGGCTTTCTGAACAAAACAAACCTTTAATGGACTTCTAGAGCTCTTAGTCCCCTACCTCAAGTTAGTACCCTCACAGTATTACATAAAATACTACCAAAGCTTTCTGGGAAGGAGGAGCTCATAGCTAAGAGGAGAAAATCCAAGGGAAACAGTTTAGAGCCTCATGGCCCACTTTTCTCTACTAAGAGGCTGAACTCATGTGAATGAGTTCCCTTCCCCAAGATCACCCTAAATGAATGAGACAGAGAGACAGAGAGAGAGAGACGTGGGGGTGGGGGGGTTGAAATTAATAAAGACTGTGATATTGGCGCACGGATAGACTAATTAAGCAATGGCATAGAATTGAGAACCCAGAAACGCACCCATGCAAGTATAGAAATGTGGTATATGCTAGAAGTAGCATGTTAGGTAAGTAAACAGGGACATTTTATTAACTGATGCTGGAAAATGTTTACTTATATTGGAAAAGATGAAATTGGAACCCTACTTCATGTGATACGTAAAATAATAATAATCTATTCCACACGGATTAAGGAATTAAATGTCTAAAACCTACCCTTAAAGCTCTTGACAGGAAACAAAGGCAAGTAACTTTTACACTTTGGGATAAAGATTTCTAAACAATGTAGACAAACCATTGACTATAGAATGGAATAGTGGTAATTCTGACTTTAAGAGGTTTAATTTATGAAGACACCATAAAGAATAAGAAAGACACCCATTCAATTGTCAAAAATTTAAAGTCTAAGAGTATCAAGTGTTGGAGAGGATGTGAATCCATACAATTTCTTGAATTCCCTTATTCTTACAGTTGAACATACATCTACCCTCTGAGCCAGCAATTCTACTCCTACAGGGAACAACTAGGAGTAGAATATCCCCAGTTTGGTCTGTAACCTTCCAGGTCTCCCTCTGTGCATCTGCAAAATATTCAGGACCAGAGTTGCCTTGTTTGTCCAGGTACGAAAACCGTAGTATGCATGGTCTTGGTCCAATTTATGCCCCTTCCATATTTTCTCAGCCTTATCTACTTCCCAGGCCCTCAGGCACTCGATCAGTGGAAATCCCTGACTGCCACTGCCTTTATCACATCTCCTGATATTTCTAAAGTGAGGGCCGGGTTCTGAAATGGCCTCTACTACACTCACTGCAGCAGGAGCTTCCGCACTCAAGCTCATTCTGACCGGATCCATGGAGGTTCTGATGACTCCTACCACTTTTGGACTCAGGACTGAACTGTGGTGTGTGGGATCTGGTCTTCTTACTGAGTACCATGACCCAGGTAACACAACTCAGAGGTGTGAGGAAACTAACAAACACCCAATAGGGTGAACTTTGACCATTGACAGAAATAAGACAAACATCTGTAGAAAGATCAGCTCCTTTCCTCAACCATTTCAAGATGCTGTGATTCTATACAACTTGTCTAGAAGCATTCAAGAAGACTGTGAAACAAGCTGTGTTTTCTTGAGTAACACTGGTGAATTCAGTAGCACACCAAAGTATATTTTATTTCCATCCTTGATTGTGCCCTTCACTAAAGCTTTAGCACACATGTTTTGCTCCAGGCTTTGTTTTTTAGTGAACATAGGCTAAGAAAACAAGTATCAGAAATGGGGTGGCTTTAGAAAACAGATCCTCAGAATAGGACTTTTGCTATACAAATACATGGACATTAAATAATCTACTCTTGAATGATCTTTGGGTCAACAATGAAATCAAGATGGAAATTAAAAATTTCTTTGAGCTGAATGACAATAGTGACAGAACCTATCAAAACCTCTGGGATACAGCAAAAAAAAAAAAAAAAAAAAAAGGTGCTAAGAGGAAGGTTCACAGCATTAAATGCCTACATCAAAAAGTCTGAAATAGCACAATTAGATAAGGTCACATTACCTGACTTCAAACTATACTGCAAGGCTATAGTTACCAAAACAGCATGGTACTGGTATAAAAATCGGCATGTAGACCAATGGAACAAAATAGTGGGCCCAGAAATGAAGCCAAATACAAATGGGGAAAGTATACCCTGTTCAACAAATGGTACTGAGATCATTGGCAAGCTACACGTAGACAATTGAAACTGGATCCTCATCCCTCAGTTTGTACAAAAATCAACTCCAGATGGATCTAAGATTCAAATCTAACACCTGAAACCATAAAAATTCTAGGAGATGACATTGGTAAAACTCTTCTAGACATTGGCTTAGGCAAAGAGTTCATGACCAAGAACCCGAAAGGAAATGCAACAAAAATAAATAGATGGGACCTGATTGATTAAACTGAAAAGCCTCTGCACAGCAAAAGAAACAATCAGCAGAGTAAACAGGCAACCAACAGAATGAGAGAAAATATTTGCAAACTATACATCTGATGACAAAGGACTGATATCCAGAATTTACAAGGAACTCAAACAAATTGGCAAGGAAAAAAATAATCCCATCAAAAAGTGGGCAAAGGACATGAATAGACAATTCTCAAAAGAAAATATACAAGCGGCTAATAAACATATGAAAAACTGCTCAACGTCACTAATTATGATGGAAATGCAATTAAAACCACAATGAGATACCACCTTACTCCTACAAGAATGGCCATAATAAAAAAATAAAAAAGAATAGATGTTGGTGTGAATGTGGTGAAAAGAGAACACTTTTACACTGCTGGTGGGAATGTAAATTAGTACAACCACTGTGGAAAACAGTACTCAGATTCCTTAAAGAACTAGAAGTAGACTACCATTTGATCCCACTGCTAGGTATCTACCCAGAGGAAAAGAAGTCATTATATGACAAAGACACTTACACACACGTTTATAGCAGCACAATTCACAAGTGCAAAGATATGGAACCAGTCTAAATGCCCATCAACCAACAAGTGGATAAAGAAAATGTGGTATATATATACACCATGGAATACTACTCAGCCATAAAATGGAACAAAATAATGGCAACTCACAGATGGAGTTGGGAGACCATTAGTGAAGTAACTCAGAAATGGAAAACCAAATATCATATGTTCTCACTTATAAGTGGGAGCTAAGCTATGAGGATAAAAGGCATAAGAATTATACAATGGACTTTGGGGACTCTGGAGAAAGGGTGGGAGGGGGATGAGGGACAAAAGACTACACATTGGGTACAGTGTACACTGCTGAGGTGACGGGTGCACCAAAATCTCAGCAATCACCGCTGAATAACTTATCCACGTAACCTAAAAAACCACCTCTGCTCCAAAAATTTTGAAATAGAAAACTAAAAATATTTTTTCAATAACTCTTTAAAATAAATAATATAAAGTACCAACAGAATAGATTTATAAACAAGCAATATAAAAAATGAGAAATAGGAATATAAATAAAAGTATAAGAAAAAGATATGGCAAGTTATTCAACCACACTGGTAGTTCGAAATACAGGTTTAAGTAATGCAAAAAAGAAAAAAAAAAAAAAAGGCAATTTCTGGCACCATGGCAGACCAGGTACCTGGATGACTGTGTTGCTGAAAACAGCTAAAAATGCTGTTAAAATACATTAACACATTCTTGGATATAGTCATGACCAAAGGAAGTCACATGACTAAGTGCACAGTCAAGGAGTGAGAAAGTATTCTCTGCCTACCATGAGGCTGGGGCAAGGATGTGCACTTAGAATTCTATTACAGTAGTCAAGAATTAGACTACTAGCTTTTTTTTTTTAAGTGTTCATTGAATATAGTTACTGTGTATTTCACATACTTTCATTTAGTCTATGACAATTTTATGAAACAAGTACTTTTTTAAAAAATTGAGATAACAGTTGCATACTGTGAAATTCATCCATTTAAAGATTCTTAGAGTGAACAATTCAGTGTTTTTTTGTATATTCACAGAGTTGTGCAACCATCAGTACTATCTAATTGGTCTTAGTGTATTTGGGCTGCCATAACAAAATACCACAAACTGGATAACTTATAAACAACAGACATTTATTGCTCACAGTTCTAGAGGCTGGAAGTGCAAGATTAAGATGCCAGCAGATTTTCTGTCTGCGGAGGGCCTGTTCTTCATAGATGGTGGCTTCTTGCTGAATTTTCATGTGGTGCCTCAGAGGCTGGGTGGTCATACAGCTTGTCTTTGTTCAACATTCTCAAGCCTTTTTATGGTCAGCCAGCTCCAGTTCAAGGTGGTCATTGTTCAAAATCTGGTTTTGCTCCTTGGAATTTATTGCTCCTTGGAATTTATTGCTTCTTGGAATTTATTGCAACTATCTGCTTTTCTCAGTTCCTAGAACTGCCTTTAGGTACAGCAGTTCAGTTCGAAGTTCATGAGTGGAAAGTTATAACTTTTCACAATATATATAAAGAAATGATATTGTACTCTACCTCACACCATACAAAAAATCAATTCCAAGTAGCTGAAGGAGTTAAAGATATCTGGCTGTGTGCAGTGGCTCATGCCTGTAAGTGCAGCACTTTGACAGGCTGAGGTGGGCGGATCACGAGGTCAGGAGTTGGAGACAAGCCTGACCAACGTGGTGAAACCTCGCTCTACTAAAAATACAAAAATTAGCTGGGCGTGGTGGTGCACACCTGTAATCGCAGCTACTGAGGAGGCTGAGGCAGGAAAATTGCTTAAACCCGGGAGGCAGAAGTTGCAGTGAGCCGAGATTGCACCACTGCACTCCAGCCTGGGCAACAGAGCGAGACTCCGTCTCGAAAAAAAAAAAAAAAAAAAGGGAGTTAAATATAAAAGGCAATATAAAAGTTTTGTCTTTCAAAACTTTTGGAAAACAATATAGGATAATTCCTTTGGGACTTTGGGGTAGAAAAAGATTTCTTAAACAAACAGATGCTAAAAATACTAACAGAGGAAAATGATTGGCAACTTTGACGATATTAAAATAAGGGCATTCATTCAACAAAATACATTACATGGAGAGTGAAAATACAATCCTCAAACTGGAAGAAAGCATTTTCCACATAGGTAGACTACAAAACATTAGTATATAAGGTATATAAAGAATTCCTATTGATCAATGAAGAATAAGCTAAACTACTAATTAGAAAAATGGGCAAAAATCCATTAACAGAATTTTCGTAGACTAGAAAGACAAGTGTTCTATAAACACATAAAAAAACGTCTTCAATCGGCTGGGCGCGGTGGCTCACGCCTGCAATCTCAGCACTTTGGGAAGCCGAAGCAGGTGGATCACCTGAGGTCAGAAGTTCAAGACCAGCGTGGCCAACATGCTGAAACCCTGTCTTTAAAAAAAAAACAAAAACAGAAAGAAAAAAAAGAAAAAAAAAAGGAAAAAAAAGTCTTCAATCTCATCAGTTATCAGGGAAATATAAATTAAGAAAACAATGGGACATAATTTCTCATTCACCAGATTGACAAACAATTAAAAGCCTGATGGCATTGCATGTTATCAAGGATATGAGATAATGGCAACATTCACATACTGCTGGTAGGAGTAAATTGATGCAATGGCTTTGGGAATATCAATTTGGGATACATAAAATGGAACATTTGCTTACCCTTTGACCCAGCTATTCAATCACAGGGTATATTTCCCACAGAAACTTGAGCCTGTGTACTGTGAGACATGTGCAAGCATATATATGGAACCTTTACTTAGAATAGAAAAAAAAAAACGCAGAAGCAATACAAATATCCTTCTGCAGTTGATAGTCTAAATGAGTAGAGTTATCTTCATACTATGGGACATTATGCACAATGAGTGAAAAGCATTGACATGGAAGAATCTCAAAACATTACATAAGTAAAGGAGGAAATAACAGAATACATATGTATAGCTTCGTTTTTATAAAATCTAAAAACGGGAAACGTTATGTGTTAGCTGACAGGATAAGGGTTGCTTTGGGGGTTAGGAGGGGCTGGTGACATGGAGTGGGAGGGGAGGAGGAATTTATTATCTTTGTGGTAATTCTTTGAGCTACGTACTTATGATCTGCATTCTTTCCTGTATGTATATTTCAAAAATAAATTTCAGAATTCTGGAGCACGAAGCAGAGGGACACTTCAAGAACTTTTTAAAATACAGGCAAAATTAAATAATATATTGCCAAACATAATTAGCAAAAAATGTAAAGAAAACCAAGGAAATAATATTAGGGACAGAGGAAGGAGGGCTCTGAGCCTGGAATGTAAAGTGGTACAAACATTGTGTGGAACAATATAAAAACCTTAATATGGTCATAGTCTATAACCCAGCAATTCCACATTCAGTAATTTGTAGTAAGGAACAACTTGGACAACAGTATAAAAACTATAAACTATGTGTAAAGTTACTCAACAAATTGCTGTGTGAGTAGCAGGGTTCCAAATGCCTGTAACACCAAAACTCAGATGTTCACAGAAAGTACAACTCTTCTGTTTTATGATAACTTATTGACTTCCCTCCTAAGTTCCTACCTGTTAGTTAGTGAAAAAGAATGTAAGTAAATATCAATCTGATTTAAAGTTTACTGTAAATTCACGAACAGTCTTTGCAGGTAGTCTCTGTTAAGAATGATAGTCTTTTTCTAACATCTGGATATGTGAGACAAAGGGAGTGTGGCTCACATACTATGGGGAAATTGGTTCCCCCATATCAGCTTGTAAATGTGACCTGGCACCAACTGGTGTCCACAGGGATATCTCTTGTTCACCAGTCTTTCTCCCTGTTGGTCTCTAATGCAGCCCATCATATTTTGGTTTGAGCAATGCTCTCAGTAGCTCCCAACTGGCAGCAGTACCTTAAGCTTCTGTCAGGTCCTCCACCTAACAACTCACCACTCCTAGTCTTTTAAAAAAAAGTTTTCCCCTCCAATTTTATTGAGGTGTAATTGACAAACTTTTATATATTTAAAGTACACATTGTGATGATTGATATGTATGTATATTGTGAAATGATCATCATGATGAAGTTAGTTAACACATGCATCACCTCACATAGTTACTATATTTTTGTGAAAAGAACAGTTAAGATCTGTTCTTACCATATTCCATGCAAATGGTAACCCAAAGAGAGCAGGGGTGGCTATATTTATGACTTTCAGTTGAAATCTGTCACAAGAGATAAAGAATGTCTTTATATAATGATAAAGGGGTTGTAAACCCTAAATATTTGAGATAGGTCTCAGTCAGTTTCGAGAATTTATTTTGCCAAGGTTAAGGACATACCCATGACACAGTCTCAGAAGGTCCTTATGACATGTCCAAAGGTGGTTAGGGCACAGCTTGGTTTTATACATTTTAGGGAGACATGAGACATCAATCAATATATGTAAGATGAACACTGGTTTCTGGGACAACTAAATAGAGGAGGGAGCTTCCAGGTCATAGGTAGAGAAGAGAAAAATGGTTGCATTCTTTTGAGTTTCTGATTAGCCTTTCACTGAATATACAATTTACAGGAATAGTCAATTATGCCTTAGTCTGGCTTAGTGCAACAATAGGGCAGAAGAAACAATCATATCATGTGAGTAGAGGAATTTCCTTGTGGGCAAATTGTGAGGTATGTAGCTTTTTTTTTTCCCCAAATCTTTATAGCTATCTTATTTAGGAATAGAATGGGAGGCAGGTTTGCTCAATGCAGTTCCCAGGCTCTTGCCTGCCACCCAGGCTGGAGTGCAGTGGTGCGATCTCGGCTCACTACAGCCTCTGCCTCCCGGGTTCAAGCAATTCTCCCACCTCAGCCTCCTGGGTAGCTGGGATCACAGGGGCACACCACCACAGCCGGCTAATTTTTGCATTTTTAGTCAAGACAAGGTTTTACCATGTTGGCCAGGCTTCTCTCAAACTCCTGACCTCAGGTGATCCACCCGCCTTGGCCTCCCGAAGTGCTTGGATTACAGGCGTGAGCCACTGCACCCAGCCAATAATTTTTAATAATATTACCTATATTACATTTATAATACTGAATAAATAGAAACACCTTAAATAATTATTATATGGGGAGGTGGTTAAATGACTCATGTCATATCCACTACATTTAAAAAAATCTCATGTTTAAATTAGTTTGGGAAATACTATATATTATATTCTCTTGTGGAGGTTAATATTAGCCTGTTAAAAGTTCCTGGAAGTCCTGGAGCAAAGAAATTTAAATTTGTTTAATCCAGCATTTCCCAAACATAACTGACCATAGAGCCCTCACTGTTTCGTGACTTTTATTAAAACAGAAGTATTGGTTCACAGAACAGAATTTGGAAAACTGGTAATACATACATAGAAAAAACATTGAAGGGAGGTACATCAAGATGTTAATGGTGTTTATTTGTAGGTGCTAGAATTATGAGTACTCTTCTTCTCTCTGCATTTCTCAATTTTTTTGCAATGAACATATATTAATTTTATAACCAAAATAGTAATAAGGCTATTTACATTTTTAAATTGCAACTTTTGAAGGAGAAAATGAAGGCAAAGATAATTTAAGTTGGAAGACAATTTAATTTTAACTGAAGATACTTCCTCATTTTAAGCAGACAGCAAATGCCCCACTCTTTTGGAGTCCAACAGGAGAGACCACACTTGCCCTATTGAATCTTCTAGTTCTTCACTGGACTGGGTCAACTACAAGAATGCTGGGAAAGGAAGATAAAATGGTGAATGCTCTCCTGGTCTGCACAGAGTTACTATGTAATTATGTCACCCTTTTAAAGATTGGATTTTAGACCACTTTTTCTCTGAATATGAACCAAATAATTCCATACAAACAAAATACTTAGATGATTTGGAAAAAGCATAACAAGTATGTGTTTCCAGTACAGTGGGGCTTGGAGGTAGTGGTAGAAGTATGGTCAGGTAGTTTTTCTTCTTTCGTTTTTAAAGTATCTTTTAAAAAATGAACTGATCAAACAATACAGTTCATTGTAGAAAGATCAGAAAGTGCAATTAGATGAGAAAAAAACAGTTAACAACAGCACCACCAATAATAATAAAACAACCTATTCACTACCACAAGGAGATAACCAGTGTCTAATACTTCGGTTAGGTTCTTAGAGGCTTCCCCCCATACAATTAGTTTTTAATAAGAAATTAGACTATATATCTTCTGTTATAATATGCTTTTTCCACTCAATGATATTTCATGAATGTGTTTCTGCGTAATTATCGTTAGTACTCATTGTATGAATGTGCAGTGCTTTCTTTAGCCAGCCCCAGACTGATGGACATTTAAGTTTTCATTTTTTCACTATTGTAAACCATACTAAAAATTCCTTGTACACATATTTTTGTGGACTTGTTAGAGCATGTCAGTCCTCCTGATTGCCACCTCTGCTTCTGGAATGCTGGGAGCTTAGCCAAGCTTCCATGTGCCTCGGGTAATAAGCAGCTAGCTTAAACCTTCATTACAGCTGCAGCTAGTGGTATATACAGGCGAGTATGGAGGAGGAAGAATGATGCGCAGAGACGCTGTTTGCAATCCTCACTGTGAAATGCCCTTAATTAAAAATCAGCAAGTATTACTGAGAGTCTACTATGTACTCAGTACCAAGTCCCAATTTTTCCTGGTACTTGATGTGTCCTTCTTTTGTTTTGGTATATCTTATCTGCCCTGTTGTATTTCTGCATATAGCTTTTATTATATTATTATTATCATTATTGTAGAGATGAGGTCTCGCTATGTTGCCCAGGCTGGTCTCAAACTCCTGGCCTTAAGCAATCCTCTCACCTCAGCCTTTCAAGCTGCTGGGATCACAGGCATGTGCCACCATGCCCGACCTTAGCTATTATTTTATAGGTATGATTTTTTATCAAATGTTTTGAATTTATGGCAACATGTTAGAGGTATGTTACATGGTAGATGTCTCCTGCATCTACCCATTTCAATAGGGCAGATAAGATATACCAAAACAAAAGATAAAAATTAGATGGAAAATCCCAGGAAAAACATAAAAGACAAAAAGTAGAACTATCACCGAAATGAGGTGATATGTTACACGGTTTTTATCTGCTCTAACATATTTTTCTAGTGAGCATTCCTCATCTGCTATTTTTTCCTTATATGTTTCTTGTCTTTTCCATACAACAACTCTGTATGTATCTGGTGCTGGTTCTTGTTGAATGAGATACACTCATTGGACCAGTTATTTACAGGAGATTTGCACAAGACACCAGGGTATACTTGAGACTAACAAATTATCTTCATGACACTGAGGTATGTGTGAGCTCTTGTAGCCTTTACTTCTTTCCAGCCCATTGAGAGCAGCAGCTGTAGGTCTGAGCATAAAGAAGTTTCAGACTTTACCTTCTTGTCTTGAAAATATGGCTTGCCTGTATGTGTATTCATTCAAATTTATCTGTTAGGCTTCTACTTGGTGCCCATTTGGGTCCAGAAATGTTTCTTTCACTAGTTAGCTTGCTTGTTCCCAGCAAGGGCTTATTGGTCATTCTCTTCAGGTTAAGCCATGTACTTCAAAGAAGAAGGAATTATTTTGTTGGCATGTTACTCGCTTTCTCTTCACAGAAGTCCCTCTGAATGTGCATGGCTAACCAAAGGCAGATTTTTATTTTTTTTGAGATGGAGCCTTGCTCTGTCACCAGGCTACAGTGCAGTGGCATGATCTTGGCTCACTGCAACCTCCGTCTCCCAGGTTCAAGCGATTCCCCTGCTTCGGCCTCATGAGTAGCTGGGACCACAGGCGCATGCTACCACACCCAGCTAATCTTTCGTATTTTAGTAGAGGTGGGGTTTCACCATGGCCAGTATGGTCTCCATCTCCTGACCTCATGATCCGCCCACGTCGGCCTCCCAAAGTGCTGGGATTACAGGCATGAGCCACCACGCCCGGCCGTCAGATGCTTTTGATGTAGCTGACCTGCTGACCACAGTTTGAGTAACAATGACTTCAAAGATGTGGAACCAGACATATCTTGATTTGAGTTCCAGCTTCCTTGGTTGGTTGGAAGGTATACTAGTCAGGGTAATATTCAGCTGCTATAACAAACAATCCTCAGATCTTAGTAGCACAAAATAAAATTGATCCTTCACTCATGCTTCATTCTGATGTAGGTTAAGATCTCCTCCATGAGGAGATCCCAGCTCCTTCCATCATGTGGCTTCACCATCTTGAGTCCTTCAGTTGAAGCCATGCATATGTGCAAGAGAGAGGCAGCATGGACATTTGTGCAAGACATTTTTTGGCTAGGCCTGGAAATGTCACACATTACTTTTGTCTCGGTACTGTGGTCCCAGCCTAGTTGAAAGGAAGGTTGGGAATATAATGTTATTCTGTGCTTGAGAAGAAGGAACAGGATTGGTGAACATATAGCCAGTCTCTGTTACAGTCTCTGTCTTTCTGATCACCGAGCATCTGTTTCACTTTTCCTTTCACATATAGAACAGAGCCACCCTGTCATGCATGTGGAAATATTTCACCCAGATTTCCCCTTGAGAAAGGCCTTATTTCTCTAGCTGCCGAGAGTGTTGTCAGCCGAGAGCCTCTATCTGTTAGTTCATTCAGAGTCGGCCTCAGCTGCAGAGAGCTTCCACATACTTTCTGGGGCAGCCCACATCTAGTGAATGATTGAGGTGGGTTTAGAGAGGTCGAGCCATTTCAGGCCAGTGTAGGACAACTCTGATGGGGCCGACTGAGGCTTTGTTGGGCCTGCAAGGCAGTTTTATTTCTCCCTTCCACCCCCTATTTTCCACTGGCGTTGATCATTAATAATACTCTGAATGCCAAATTCCTGTCTCCCTGTCTACTTTAAGAACACCTGACTTGGGGCAAACCCTTTCCTCAGGACTAAATCCCATTCATCTCAGTGTCCAGCTCGAAGTCCAGAGTATCTGGGTGATGCTTAGTTCTCTCAATTCTGGGGGTGGCTCTGGTTGGTTAAGTGACCTATGAACTAAAATGACCTATCTATTCCTGATCTCCACACCCCAGAACAATGATGAAACAGGAAACATTCCCATTGGAAAGAGGAAGAATGAGAGACACACAGCGGTGTCGATTAGGCCCAAATCCTGATTTTGAAGGGTAGCTCTGTAGTCCACTGTCCACTCTCTGGGAGGCTCTTTGGATCCATTATTCTCTATGGCTGCATCTGAAGCAAATGCTGGGACCCTCAAAGCTGGTGTCCTTCTTTTTCATGGAAGGTTGGAGGCCTAACTATTATTTACAACTAATGGCTCATTTAGTTCTGGCTTATGGTTTCTCTGGCAATACGCTTCTCTCAAAAGCTTGGCTACTTCAATTTGCCTCCAGTCAGTTCCATGTGCCAGTAACCACATCCAAGGTTGCTTCCTAGACAAAGTTCTTGATCCTGTGATCATTTTGAGGTTACAGGAGCCATAGGTGATGCCACATCCTTAATCTGATCTTTACCCAGCCACTTTTATTAGATTTCTGAACCCTGCAGGACCTCCCATTTCTGTTCTTTATTCTCTTTTATTTCGTCTTGCAAACTGGCCAACTGTTTCCTGATATCATCTCTTTTAATACATTTGTTGATCACTTTCATAGGTCTCCCACTTGGACTTTCTCTCCCACACTAGCACTGACCTACCAATTTTTAATTTTTAATTGTCTTCTTTCTGTCTTTCTAGCAACCAGCACAGAGACAGGCAAGTAGTCATTTGTTGGTAAATACTGACTGAATTAAGAAAATTTAGTTTAACTATTTTGTTTTCCTCAGGATTCTCTTTGGCTTCATATAATTTATGTAGATAAATATTATGGTAAATTTTCAGGAAATCAAGAGCACAGCTAATTATATATATTTTTGTGTGTAGTTCTTGAGCCACAGGGAAGAAAAATTAGCAGTTAATAAAGTTAATAAAAGAAATGACCAGTTGTAAACACTGGTCATTAAATGTGACCTGTCAGTCATTGGTAACAAATGGGGCAAGTGGGAGGAAATAAAATAGAAAGAAGAGAAGACATTTTAAAAGGGGGTTGCATGACCTTTCACAATTTTCCTCCCAGAATTGAATTTCTCAAAGCTTTCCCTTAATTACAGATATGCACGCTCCATTCATGTTCCCTCTCTTCTCCCCTCTCTTCTTCCCACAGAAACTTACGTGAAGCAGCAGAGGATCCCCATTAATGCTGAGGTGAGAAAAAAAGCAACAATGGCTGCTGGAGGTAAGGCACTCTTGATAAGATCCCATAAGTAATCCCTGAAGTTGTTCAGCCAGGACCTCTGATTACCTGCAGAAGGAGCATAGACATTCATTGAGGAGAGGTCAAGTAAATAATAGGGCTGGGTTTGAATCCAAACTCGAGTTCAAATAGTTGCCCAGAGCCCATATTCTAAACTATTTTGCTATGCTGCCTCTAAGATGTTCAAAGGGCATACGTTTTGTTTTTAAAGTATCCTGAGTTGGGTACAATTTTTGCCTCATTGTAAGTCAAATAGGAATAATAATTGTTGTTTCAGAATCTTAACGGTTGTTTTGAGTATATTGGGTACTTTTTGAAAGAGAAGCATGAATTGATAACAAGTCTTTATTAAAGTGCTGTTGCCTAGAGTACATCTGGGAGTCCGGCAGGAGGCTGAGGGGACGCAGCATCCCAGGAAGAGAAAGAAGGGGCCAGGGCAACTGCAAGAAGGACCTCTGGGGGGAGCGTGCTGATCAATGTGACGCTGGGGATGTTGGGTCTTTTCATTAGCAAGTGGGGGAGGAAGTAAACCCTAAGGAAAAAACGAAAGTGTGTGCATGTTGGAACCTAGATTGTGGATCAGTGGACCATCAGGTTTATTTTCAATTTCACCTCCTTTGTCAACTCTTTCCTGACCCCTCCCCGAAAACAATTTAAATTATCCCCTTGTCCCCTGGGAGCATTGATCATATTCCATAGAAGATTGGCATCTATGGCTTTGCCTGCCTTCATAACAGAGGCTGTTCAACTTCTAATCCATGTAGTTCAGAAAGGCTTGGTACATAGTAGGTAGGTTAATGCTTGTTGAACTAAATTTAACCAAACCAGAATAGTTTGTTTTTCTATGAATATTCTTTTTAAACATGAAATCCATTATTCCTGACCTGCAACATAAACCTCACGTCCTATGAAGAAAGGAACATTCATCCTAACAGCAAACACACCCCCTGAGCGTCGTTTCCCTCCTGCTTTTTCTTGTATTCCCAAGGCAGACAAAGGCGAAGGAGAAGCTACTCTCTCCAAGAGGCAAGTTAGAGAGCACAGCAGAAATCCAATTATCAGCAGCTTCTGGGGTTCCATGGACTCCCGCCTTCAGCTGCAGCTGAAGAGCTGGTAAATCTAGCTCAGTTTACCAAGGAGAGATTTCTTTTTCCGTAGCTCTTTCCACAGAAACTTTGTCTGAAAAGTTAGACAATGATGGTTTAGTTCATATTCCGAAAAGCTTCTCCCCATCACGAACATAAGGATAGTTGAATGACTTACACAGGTGACTCCTGAACATGGCTAGTTTCCAAAGCAAAATGTATCCCCTCCGAGAAAACAAAACCAAACCTTACTATGCTCTATCAGGTCAGATGCCTGACATTCCCTCCTACACCTGATCCCTTTTCAATCTTCTCCAACCCAATTAGTGGGAACTCTTTCACCTGTTCAGGCCAAAAAACCATATATTCACATTGTTGGGCAACCTAGAACGTTGTCATCTTGCAAAACTGAAACTCTCAACTGCTCCTCGATTTCCCCCTCCCCTCCAGCCCCTGGTAACCACCAATCTACTTTTTGTTTCTATGAATTAGACTACTTTAGAGACCAAATGTAATACATTTCTATATATCTGTATATTTTTAACTCCATATTTTATATATTCACTTAAACTTTTATATTGCTTTAAGAAGTAAATACTTGTTTAAATTTATATATATAGTAATGACTCTTCTTTTTCTCTCATATACTTTATCCATCAGAAAAGTCTAGTCACCCTTACTTACAAAATGTGTCCAGAATCCTGCAACTTCACACCACCTCCACTGGTACCCACCATCGTTTCTGTCTTTTTGCTCCCAACCTTGCCTCCCTTAAGCCTCTTCTCCAGTGAGTGGCCATAGAGATCTTGGTAAGTTGAAGGTCAGATTATGTCCTAGTTACTTCTGACTGCACATCCTGCCAGTCTCCAACTTAGCCTCATTTTATCTTGAACAAGCTAAGCATGTTCCTACCTTGGGGCTTTTTTGCTTCCTTTTCCCTTTCCAGAGATTGCTTTTCCCCCGGGTATTCTCAGAATTTAATCCCTCACCTCCTTCAGGTACTCAGATATCACCTTCTCAATGAGGATTTTCCTTAGATCCCATTGTTAAAATTGTACCACCCTCCTACGAACTTCCTAATTGTCTTACCTACTTGATTTTTCTCCAAAACCTTATCAGAGCCTAGTAGAATATATTTTACATTGTTTTATTATATGTATCTCCTGGATATAATGTAAGCTCTATGAGTGCAGGGATTTTTGTCTGTTTTGTTCTCTGCTAAACTGTGCCTAGCACATAGGGTATCCAGGTACTCAAATATTTTTTGAATGAATGGCAACTTTCGGCAGATATTGTTCCCACCTGTTTTCATTATCCACCCAAGTAGATAAGCTGAAAAAGCTGAATCCTCCCTTTCTTACCCATCCTTGAAGTTAAGTATGGCTATGTAACATGGCTCTGGATAATGAAACATAAGGGAAATCTGATGGGTATATTTTGGGAAGGCTACCATTTTCCCTTCATGCTGCTTTGAATATTGTTTAAGACATGTTGCCTGAAGTTGCCCCGACAATTTCAAGACATTAAACTAACACCTGTGTCTGCTTACCTCTGGACTACATGATATGAGAAAAATATACTCTTATTTGAGTCATTATAATTTGCACTCCTATTACTTAAGACATTTATAACAACTGATACACTTACCTACTGTTTGATAGAGACCCATGTCCAGTGGCAAACCACTTACCTGAAAATGCACTTAGCACCAAAGAATTCAAAGAAGCCAATGGAATTATACCTTAGTCTTTAGAGGGCAGAAGTCTTCAGAAGAAGCTGGTCAGTCTTCTCCTTATGTCTCTGAATTAGAATTCCAACACTCCTTATGACATCATTGATTCCATTTAACTCTCCCCTAATCTCCTTATTTGACAGCTAAGCACACAGACATAATTTTCTGTCTATGTATAAACATCTGTGTTGATACCAAAACCCATCCTTACAGTAGGTATATCCTCTTAGGCTTGAATAATTCTAAGATATTTTATTCACTACATAGTATCTAACTATACCTTATAATAACATATATATGGAACTTTAGTAGATGGTAAATGTGGCATTTTATATCAGTGGGGAAAAGGAGACTATTTAATATGATGTTGGGTGTGAGCCCTTTGCCATGCTATGCAAAATATAAATTCTAGATGGATCAAGGACAAAACAAAATAAAATCATATATAAAATATGGGATTTTCTATCATAAAATATGATAGTATGATTTTCTATCATATTTTATGATAATCCATGAATGGATATTTGTATGACCTTGGTGCAGAAAAAGCTACTTTAAGCATGTCATAATACCTAGAGCCATAAATGAGAATGCTGATAAATTCATAACAAAAAGTAAAGCTTTCATACAGCAAAACATTGTTTAAAAAAGATAAAAGATTAATGACAAATTAAGTAATTTCACAGCATATACAACAAACATTCAATTAAGATTGTTAACGTACAAATAACTCTTACAAACTAATTTAAAATAAATAGTTCTGACTGGGCACAATGGCTGTCATCCCAACACTTTGGGAGGCCGAGGCAGGAGCATAGCTTGAACCCAGGAGTTTGAGACCAGCCTGAGCAACATAGTAAGACCCTGTCTCTACAAAAGATTTAAAAATTAGCTGAGCGTGGTGGTGCATGCCTGTAGTCCCAGCTACTCAGGAAGCTGAGGCAGTAGCATTGCTTGAGCCTGAGAGACTGAGGCTACAGTGAGCTATGATTGTGCCACTGCACTCCAGCCTGGGTGCAGTGTAGATGACAGGGGAATGGATACAGCAAACCACCATGGGATGTGTGTCACCTGGGTGACACAGTAAAACCCTGTCTTAAAAAAATAGTTATCCCAGTGAGAACACATGGACACAGGGAGGGAACATCAAACACTGGTGCCTGTCAGGGGGTGGGGGGCAAGGGGAGGGAGAGCATTAGGACAAAAACCTAATGCATGCGGGGCTTAAAACCTAGATGATGGGTTGATGGGTGCAGCAAACCACCATGTCACATGTATACCTATTTAATAAAACTGCATGCTCGCCGGGCGCGGTGGCTCAAGCCTGTAATCCCAGCACTTTGGGAGGCCGAGGCGGGTGGATCACGAGGTCAAGAGATCGAGACCATCCTGGTCAACATGGTGAAACCCCGTCTCTA